>NW_012130079.1:471522-477093 GCF_000143395.1 Atta cephalotes
CCCGTACCCTACCGTCCGTACCGTCCCGTTACCTTTCCGTTTCCTTACCTTCCGTTACTACTACTACTATATATTACTTAGTTATATATATATATATATATATATATATATATATATATATATATATATACACACACACACACACACACACACACACACACACACACACCCCTGCTGAATATATCTCGTCTATTCATAGATCCAGTAAACAGCACTTTAGCAAGTCTTACTCCATAAAGCTACTTTTGAGGAAATTTGCACGAAAAGATCGATACAATAAAAATCGGAGAGTAAGTTAAATGTAAAAGAATAGTAACAGATACAAGTAAACAAAGCTTCTAAGAGACAAAAATTAAGACTATAAAATATAAGACTATAAAATATTTAAAAAGCCTAGGAAGGTAAATGTCACAATAATTGAATTTGTCCAGTTATTGACAAATCCACAATATTGGTAATTATTAAGATTTGTCAATAATAACAAAAAAATGGCAAATTTAAAAGAAGTTAAATATTTTATATCATATTAATATTATAAGGAATAGAAACATATTTTCATAAATCTTCAAATGCATCTTCACGCACTTAATTAACTTCTTTGAAGACAGAAATGTGTGAAGACGCTACGATAGCTTTATTTGTAGCTCGGAAACAAGTTCAGATAGAAAAAATGTTTATATAAATTTATTGTATTCTTTTAATGTTTTAAATTCATTTCTGAAATTACGTCCACATGAAATACCCTACATTTTCAATTTGTTTTTTACTAAATATATATATATAGGATATGGATACTGGATAGACTTTACATTGCAGGTCTAGCAAGATTGTCTTTTATCTAATAGATAATTGGTGTGTGATATCGTGTTTTTTTTCAACAATGGTATCGAAAGGAGTGTAACAACCAAAAGCATTATCTTAGACTTTGACACATTAAGTCTGCGACAACAAGTCAACGACTCGCGCATAGAAGAGTGTTCGATAATCGGGCCTCGATGTCATTATCGTTGGAATATGAGAACTTTCAGGTAGAAGAAAGCACGTGGCTCGTCTCGTCTATTTATAGACACAATCGCAAGTGTCTGCCCATGCGATGAAACCGCAGTCGGATAGTTTTACATTTGCGTCACGTATGCGTACGGTAATGCATGTAATTTTCTTTTCCTTTCTTTCTCACTCTTTCTCTTTCTCTTTCTCTTTCTCTTTCTCTCTGATAGGACACACCTGCAAAAGACGATACGCGAATATGACGAATATCGCGAATATCGCGAATATCGCGAATATCGTGAATCGCGATTGCGGCGCGGCGGGATAGAGAAAAAGAAGAATTTCCTTGGGATCGCACGTTCTTGCATGACACGCGGATGCAGGAGGATGTCGATGCATGCGGAGCAGCCAAGGACACGATGCGCCACGTGCTGCAAACTACTATCGTGGCGATGCACTCGCTTACATGCGCGCACGTGATTTCTAAGTGCGCGCCGTTGTAATAGCGACCACTTACGGAGTCTATTGAGCCTAAGTGAACCGCCTGCACACGGCGCAAAGAGAGGTGCGAGCCGCGCCACTTTAGAAAACTCGTGGAAAACTAGCCTCAAGTGGCCACACGTGGATCGTTAGCCTGTCAGCTCGTCCTGGCCAACGCGGGTGAGACAGCCAAGAGGGGATCATAAGACGATTTTACACGCGGATCACGATGTGAATCAAAAGTAGAATTATGCATTTCCGAGAAATGTAAATGCATAGAGCAACGATGATTGTTCAGTTTAAATTGAACTAAATCTTTCTTGTCATCAGGTAATTATATATCATTAAGATCTGATTATACGACATATTTTTACTTAACTAGCGTGCTAGTCTTCTAGCGAATTAGAAGAATTTTAGTACTAAAAAAAGATAACTCTATAAATTCATTTTTTAGCAGATAATTTTTTTAAAAAATATATAATTTCTGAAATTATTTTTCACTGAAATTAATTTTCCAAAAATGTATAACACAGAATATTATTTTTTTTGTTGCTAATTTTCTAAAATGATTATATCTTATAAATTTAAAAAATTATAATTAATGTAAAAGACAATATAAAAACTTTTACAGATTTATATCTTGATGTTGTCAAATGACTATTATTAAACATTTTGAATCTATTTGGAATCCTCCTTAGCAATCAAGTGTAATTCATTTTTCCCACATATTCATCCTCAGTACATCAGGATTGAGTCACTGACAAATTGACAGATTTAAATGTAACAAAAATCAATAATATAAAATTATATTAAATAACTATATAATCGAAAATTATATTTGATAAAAACATATATTTGGATAAAACTCACCTTAAACAGATCCAAACGGATATATCTTGAAGCTTTGGATAACATTTAATTAACACCATCACTGCACCGTTTATAAAAGAGGAGGTAAAATTATCGGATTTTAATCTAAAACGATGGAATCTTCTTTATATCTCATTTTTTTGTATTTTTTGATATGCTGAATCATTTGCAAACATTTATTTCAAACTAATTTAATTAAACGAATGCTTATTTGATTATATTTCTATTTATATAATTCTGATGTTTTTTTTATTATATAAGTATGTATTATATATTTTCGAAAGTCCGCATCATTTTAGTACATATGTCAATTCTTACCTTCAAACGTTGCCGCCAATATTATTTTCCGAATTGATGAACGTTAATATTTTTATAGTTATACTTTTAAAGTGCAAATGAAAAACAAGTGGAAAACATGTAATAGACGATTTCACGAAATTACACGAAAAGTATATGTATATACGTTTGTGCGAACCGGCTCCCACTAGCGCGCAGCTCAAGCGATGATCTGTTACGATCCAAAAATAACCTACGATTACAGAAACCTGACGTTTATTCCCAGTAACGTCAAATTGCAATTATCGCATCACTCGTAAACTTCGTGATCGCTCTCTATCGCAACTTCTGTTTCGCTGTGTACGAAAAACATACGCATTCCTTGCACAATTTAGCCTACCTCTTAACGAATTTATTAATCCAAGATGCATTCAGTATTGCACATATGCAATATGTAATATTAGTTATAACTGTGCAAAAATAGAAATTGTCTCGCAATAATGACGTTGAGCTCGAGAAATACGAATTGCACTTCGAACCCGGAATGCACTTATAGCTACAAATATTTTTAAAAGCCAATTATCAAAGCATGTAAATCAAGAGTCAAAGGTGGTAAAGATACGAACGGCGATGAAAAAAAGAAAAATAATAAATTAATTTTTAAAAACGATAAACAATAGAGCAACTGAGAATCCTACACAATGATTGGTAAGCATTTATTGAATCAATAATATATAGTTATTATTCATATAAATTGTAAATTACAAGTACAAAAACTTTGAATTCATTTTTTAGTCATTATCAACGGTAATTTGTATAATGAAAGAAAAGAGATTGTAATAAATGCTCACGTATTCCAATGGTAAGGACCAAATGGTAAGGACCTTTTTAACATAATAAAATAGAAATTAATTTATTTATTCGTTGGTGACAATAAAGAAATTTTAATCATGCGTTTCGTTAATCTCTCAATTATATTTGTGCAATAGAACTTGTATAATTTTGTAAAAAAAGATCAGCATATAAATATAATTTTTCAACAAATAGATAAACAAAATTTGTCTGAATTTATTCGATAAATTTAAATCAACAAATTTCAACAGGTTGTTTATTATTACGTAAACACCTTATAATTTGCAGTGTAAGTTTGTTTACAATTCCAATGCATATAAAGACAGAAATGTTTACGTTGCTGAAAAGCGAATGAATCTAGATGTGATACGTAAGCGCCAATTAATTAAGTAGTTCAGAAGAAAAAAACTTTAATTAATTAAAGGAGCATGACTTAAGACCGCGGTCTTAAACACTAATTGACGTGCCTTCGCTATTATTATGTCGGGAGAGGGATGAAAATTCCAAGTTTCCCGACTGGCGCCGTGAACCGAAAGAGAAACAATTCGATAAGTAATCAGTAGAAAATAAGCGTGTTGTGGGGCGGGCAGTCATCTATTATTAACAATGAGATATCGTTACGAGCAACAATATGGCAACAATATAGTGAATCAGAACTTCTTCGTTCGAGCTTTATCTCAGGCACGATGTGGCATCTCATCAATCCTGGTGATGTTTTTTGCGAAAATGAGAAAATACCGCGATAAATATGTTGTTTTATTTTCCATGGTAGTCTTAACAATATGAAATAATTCACAGTCGCTAATGTAATACAGGAAGTCGAGCCCACTGTAAAAAGAAGTATATATAAAACCATTTTATTATATAAAAATTATAAAATTACGTAAATAAAATAATATATGCAAAAATTACTATGATTAATTCATAATGGAAGTAAAATTGTACGTTTTAACTAGGGATAAACCGGATTTGGTAAAATTACCAAATTCGGTATTATATTGTTTTCAGATATCCGATATCCGATATCCATTGAGAAATATCCGGCTTGATACTGGATATATCTCCGGATATTCGATATATTTTTATACATTTTAATGTATTTTTATTTTTATATATTTTATATATACATTAAATATTTTTATATTTTAAACTTAAAATTTGACTATAGCCGAGTAAATCGAAGCTGAAATTCATTCTTGACTTGCAATTCTAAAATTCTAAAAAACTACCGATCGTTTGAAAACAAGAATTTGTTTTCTTGTCTAGAAAAGTTCGACTCACCGATGATGATCATGTTTCCTCGAACGAATGATCGACCCGGAAAAGAATGCGCGATGGAAAAATTACTTAGCATTTGCGCAGCGTTTGTGAAAGCGAAGAGATTGAAAATAGCAACAGCTATTTTTTATCCTCACGTAATATACATCTGCAGCGAATTGCAGATCAAAAGATGGAGATGCGTAAAGGCGGCCGTTAAATTTCAACGCGACGGTTTTATGGCGAAGCCGTGCTTTTGTTGCGCCTCGAGGAGTCAAGAGAGCGATGGCAAACACGCGAGGAACAACATGAGTCGACCTCGTCGGCGAAAAATCGCTGACGTTGCTTAGATTTAGACTTCGCAGCGATAAAATAGCTAGAGTTAGCCGGAGGAGTTGCTATAAACGGGGTTAAGTTCGACCGCGAGCCGGCTATGCGTATCAGCTATACATCGATCATCCCTATCGGCTGTTTTCTTGCCAATTTTTCTTCCGCGCAGTATGAGAAACTCGGCCGTGCAGCTGTGCCGAATCTAGATCCGATTTGCGAGACTATCACGTGCCCAAACTGTGGCTGTACTTTGACGTAGCTTTCGATGGTGACGATTCATTTGCGGGGGACCGTATCGCGTACTGATAAAAGAGCAGTAGATTAATTATCTAGAGGTCAAATGTCCAATTTTAGTAGGGAAATTGATTGGCTTGACACTATAACGATTTATCGTTCTTATTTACTTAAATTGTTTTTCTTTTAAAGTTCCGTCTTGGATAAACTCGTTGAAATTTGAACTCTCTTTTCATGTATATATATATATATATATATATATATATGTGTGTGTGTGGTGGTGTG
>NW_012130079.1:477155-518136 GCF_000143395.1 Atta cephalotes
TTAGTAACTACTTCTTTCTATGTATATATATATATATATATATATATATATATGTGTGTGTGTGGTGGTGTGCGTGTGCATGTGTGTGCATGTGTGTGCATGTGTGTGCATGTGTGTGTGTGTGTGTGTGTGTGTGTGTGTGTGTGTGTGTGTGTGTGTATATATAAACAAATTTGATAAATTGGCACAGAGTTGCGAGTGCATGACTTCTATAAATAGTGTCTAATCATTCGGGGACATTGTGGAAAACATTATTTCTTTCGTCTTATTGTCGCAACGGACTCGTCTAGTATGACTTTTCGAGATAATTGACCGATTAGATCGGCAAAGCCAATGTACTATATTCGAGAGCAGTCGAGATGCTGCTACAACGAGTGAATCAACGAACGGTAAGAAACGAGCGGTTATATTTGAAGCAATGACACTTATCAGTACAGATGATTCAATCGGTTACGTCTATCTTCCAATTACTCGCTGCACCGCTGATCTTTATCTACGAGGACAGAGAAGCCTTCTTCCGCCAACTTCGATCGATATGAAATTAAAACATAGATATGTTACACTTGTCTGATCTTGATTTTGTTAATAAGTAAACATATAATCATTTATTTTTAAAACAAACAGAAAATTCTGTAGAAAGTTTTTACGTATCTACACCAGAATCAATATTATCTCTCACGAGATAAGTATAGTTTCTAAATTGATCCTGAAGAGAGATAAAACGATTTTCATTATACATGGAAGAAAAATTAAGAGTTAAGAATAAAAAAATATCTCTCGTCAAGTTTTCGTATATACGAAACATATATCTTATTTATCTTTGTAGCGACAGTTAATGGATTTTACTGATGTTCACTAGATGTGATTCTCGGTACTGTCCCATCTCGCAAATCGCCGCTGCAAAAGTCACAAGTTCTCACGCTGATTTTATGGTGTCGTCATTTTCACATGGCGAAAACGCCCCAGTAAACGAGAATTGAAATAAATTCAGATTTTCAGAAATACACATTAGCGCGAGAAAATAATTAAAATAAATCCTTTTAAAAAATATATATAATATTAACTTTATCGTATATACTGTTCAATTCAAAATTCTGAATGAGAGACGCAGTTTTTCAATTCGAATGAATCCAGTTAAATTCAATACAATTTAATAAAAAAATAAATCGGTTTCGCCATTTTAGTGATAAAGACGAAATAGTTATTTGCAAAGATTATCAGATTAGACTTCTTTTCTTTAAGAAGACTGGACAGTCTAGTTGGCGAGAATGTGCAAAATTTCTACCACGATATTGTAGGATCCGTTTTCTAACATCGTGCCGTATCCAGCAGAATCATTATTAATGTTATCTATTCTAATGACAACGACATGTACTCGGTGCATGTATCCAAGTTTTTCTTATCGATCAAGAATATTACAGGAGTGATATCGTTCTTGGAAAATTCCTTTCTGATATTGATTAATTAAAATAGTATGTACAGTCTTATGTGGGAGCAGACTGTTATTTCGTTTAGGCCGAAGGGTCCAAGTTCAGTGCCCGATTTGGCTTTCATATAATCAAGAGGCAGTAACAGAATTTTTTTCTTTACTTTTTTTTCTTATCGTTGGCGCCAGTAATAGATCAAGTGTGCTCGTTATTACCCGGACTCGTCGCGAAACAAAAGATAAAAGTATTTATATGGCACGCGAACGCCATATATTTTAAAAATATTCATTGAAGACCCTTCTAACTCACTGCATAATTAATTAAACGCGCGAATGCAAAAAGCTGATATAAACCACGTAACATCTCTACCCATGTAATTATATAAGCCATGTAACATCTCTATCTATAATTAAACATCTTATTAATTAGATACAATTGTATCCCCAATCTTTCTTACCTTTAATTTATAATTTAATTATGGTTGGAATCATTATTATAACGATTATTTGTGATCGAATGTTAAGTCCTTTCTCAATAAACTCGTCGGTCGTGTATTAATGGAAACCGAGGCCTGGTTACACTTACATTTTCTCACCAACCTTTTTATAACGGGAAAAATTGTGTCAGGTCACAGAGAGGATCGTATATTCCGAGAAATGGTGTAGAATATATTTCGCAATTTTAGACACTTGTGACTCGATCAACGATTCACATGGAAATTCATTAATTCCACGCTAAATTGATATGTGAAAGTGTATATACGTGAGTATGTTGACTCAACCTGATTAAAAAAATACTGATTAGAAAAGACGACAGCGGAAAGCGTTTCACACTTCCGCCATAACAGCGTTCGAGGTTAAACAGGAAAAGAAACCAAATATTTAGATAAAGAAAGTCAGAAAAATTAAATATCTATTTGATAATCCAATAACATGTTCTCGTCTTGATAAAAACATAAGGAATTTTGTAAAAAATTTTTGAAGACTATATTAAACTGTGAAAATATTGTTGGACTTATTATAAAATAAAATAAATATCGTCTCATATGCATTTCTGATATATTTATCTAATTACTCTATATATGGTATATTTATCTAATTAGTGAGAAATTACTATGAATTCGATTAGATTTTGAATCGATGATTTCGATGTCGATTTAACGTTGATTCGACATCGAATTGACGTCATTTCTCACTAGGTTATTCCGCATCACCATCGAAAGATAGAATTGTAATTAAATTCGCCTATTTCTCTCATTTCCTTTTTGCAAAAGCGCAACCTATGCAGAAGGTGACATCAACCCGAACTCGCCGGATTAGAATAGTTCGTAGTAAGATATATAGCTCGTCGTAGTCGAGAAATAAAACATTTTTCATTGCCAGAACAGAGACCGCTATAAACCGAGTCATAAACTAACTTTATATCGTCGTACGTCAAAACGGACCCATAAAGCAAATATGGTTTTTCAGAAACGCCGGCATCCTGTCTCATCTTTGGCGGAATATTGAAAAAGTGAATCCACACATCTGCCGATGAGGGCAGAGGTCGTGTTCATTTAATGTTCAGTAACGATGGGAAAGGGAGAAGGGAAAGTTATAATTTATATGTCGCGATGTTTTGTCTCTCATAAACATCACATCAGTATCAGCTGCTTGCCAAATTTAGCAAACAGCCATTAACTTCTTTATCAGCTTCGTCGCTTTCACGAAACACCCGCCTACGAATCTCACATGCGGTAATTATGTTGCGTTTAGTTAGGGGGTAGTTTAATGAAGATCAGCTATATTTATCTTTCCGACTGGGAATATTTCCTCACAAGGAAAGAAAATATATTTGTGACTATAATTGCAATAAAAAAAATAGTTTTGGTTAGAAGCTCCATTTATTATATACATAATGCATTGTTAAATATTAAAAGAACAATAGAACTCTCCTAATAAGAAATGATAATGGAATCGATATCGAATCGATGTCAATCGAAATTGTCGAATCGATTTCATTGTCATTTCTCACTGGGCGCTGTTAAATCTATATATAGTGTCAAATTTAATTTAATTAAGTCGCCACTGTTCCCACATTTCTAACTTTTTTTTCTTTTATTAGATCACACATTTTGAAATTTATATTTATAAATTATTTAAGAGATTTTGTAATCTTTTAAAATTGTAATGTTTTTAATTTTATATTGTTATAAACTTTATATTGTTAACTTTATTACTGTTAATTTAACATTAAAAACTTTGCTTTGGCTCGTATCTCTCTTATTATTTTAATTTTTGAAACAACAGAGTTAAACAGTTCAAATTGGATTAAATTTGACAATAACAATGTATTGAAGAACAGTGAAGATTAGATTTGATACTATAGATTTAACAGTGTAACCTAATCTCTTGAGTTTAATATTTTATTATTTTTAACTTCCATTTGTGTCAAAATAAATCAATCTATTTCTATAATAAAATTGTTTAGTTCCAGTGTTTTAGTTAAATTAACAATAAAAATAGGAGCATATTAAATAGGAGACGACCTGTAGAAATGATTTAAAATAACTCAAATTGGATATATCTTAATACTATAAATTTAACAGTGTTATAGCCATGAGTGACTTAATGAGTATTTTTTGTTATAAAGTATAATTATTACCTACATCTTTTTGTTATAAAGTATAATTATTACCAAAATATAAGCTATAATAATTATAAAAATGAAATTTCTAATTATAATTCTTTTACTATGCAATTATTATAGTCACAAATACCAAACAGTTTTCCCAATGTATTTTCTGCCTACTGTTTCTGCAAAAAACAATTCTTGACAGTTGTGACTTTTTTGTCACCGCAAAAGTGATACTATCAGATTTTTCACCAACTTCGTTGATGCATTTCTTCGTTGCGGAACATCTTTTGCGTGCTTCACGCGAATTTACGCATCAGGGGCTGGTATCCATTCGTTGATCTTACACTGCACAGGCTATACAGCGGCCAGACGACTTCCGTTATGTGGAAGAAAAAGAAAGGTGAAAATTAATGATCTTTTTACCCTTAGAGCTCTTTCTCTCACGCTAAGAATCCGACAATGGATGCTTTACACTTGATGACACAAGTCGACACAAGTCTGTCATTCTATCTTAATCATTCTTTAAATATCAAGAAGGATAGAATGACGCTTGTGTCGACTTATGTCGACTTGTGTCATAAAATGAAAACCATTATCTTATCCTTATATAACACATTACGATTTCTTTGGGACATCTCCTATCTTTTTTTCTGTATCTTTAAAATGACGGCGATTTAATTTATTAGGCTTTTTGGAATAAATGGATTTGGGATAATTTTTATAGATAACCATGATACGAACTCACCTAATTGATAACCCCAGAAAACTTGCAGATCAACGAGTAGCGGCACCCTTTTTGTTCTATCCACATTGACCGAGTCAATCGAGTTCTATTTTTAAATTAACAATTGAATTATCAGGAAACCGGCGATTGTTTTGCAATTATTATAACTATAATTTATAATCATTTTTGTGACAATCATATAAAGTATGGTTAGTCTAAAAATAATTATAAATTATTTTAAGTATTGAAAATACTTTAAACAACAACGTTCTCAATACTCAAAATAAATAATTTCTAATATTAAATTGATTAAGCTATTAAACTGTTTTTGATGATGAAGTGTTTAACACAAAAACGATGGGCGAAATGTTTTTAATCTTATAGGTGAATGGCAATCTAAATAAAAATGAAAATAAAAATAAAAATCTATATGTCAGAAAAATTAAATAACAGTCTGATAATCCAACAATATCTGCCTACGAATTAATAAAGTGAAAAGTAAGCTTATCGCGAGAAGTCTTTAAATAAACATGTTAAACTATAAACGTTGCTTTTTCAGGCTTATTTTAAGATTTATTTCAACTACAAATTCTCTACAGAATTTTTTTTCATATATTTCACACGAATAATTCTTAGAATGGTTCTTTCTATGAATAATAAAAAATATAATTGTATCTAAATAAAAAATAAAAAATTACACATGATATAGATTAAAAAATTTTAGCCAACAAAATAATTTTAATTTCCAGACATGACATATCATGTAATCGACCCGTTTTATCATAATTCCTTAAATAGCTTTTACCTACTTGATTTATCAGCTAAGAGGAATAAATTCTATTTTTGTACAAACTGTTAGCGATAACAGGGGACATGCACTTATCATAGTCTATATTTCTATTCCTATTTCTGAGCACAAAATATAATTTCCTGATTAAATTTTAAATTATCTCCTTTTAAATTTGTTGACGCTGTTCGTAGCGGTCTCTCAAAGTATACCTACGCAAATATATCTATGCAAATGAAATATTGTTTTTACATGTTATTGATGCAGAATAAATGGGAGAGAGAAGATGCGCGTGCGTATACTTCATAATATGAACGTTAATATATTATGTATTTTGATGTGAGAAATTGACTTTTATATGGCGTTTTTAGAAATCCTGACCTTATTCTCACCTATATGATAATAATCGATGAAACTTAACGTGGCTTGAAATTGCAAGGGTTAAGCAGCCTTAAAAAGGAATAACGCGTATATTCCATTAATTATAGGGTGCAATCCGTTTCATGCATGATGCGCATGATACATCATTTATCCTTGTTCACCGAATGTTAAACAAGGATAAAACTGATGCATTATGTACATCATGCGTGAAACAGAATGTACCTATAGTACGCTATAGTTCGTTGAAGTGACTTATAGAAAAATACATTGTATATCGCAAATGTTAAAAAAAATAGCCAGAAATTTGGATATAAAAATTTATAATTATAAGAATTATTCCAGTTATATACTGTATTTCGATAAAAATACACATCAAAAATATAAATATCCTACAAACTTCGTCACGTCAGCAATAATTTAAATGACTCAGCGATTCATTAATTCTTACGTGCAACTCTCTGCGTAGTTTTTGTTTCTTTAATAGGGTGCATCGATGCACCAGGTGCAGAAACTAAATATAATTCTCTTGATACATTTCCTTATTTAAAGTTGAAAAAACGATGCGCATATTTTGTGACATCAGCCGTGGGCGAGATGTGCACACAATATCGTCGGTGATATCTAGATAGTTCTTCTCTCTGTAATTAAGAATTACGTATTTCCGTTACAATCATTTGTTCCCTGTTAGATATCAAATAATCCTCTCTTGAGTTAAATAACATTTTGTTATTTCTAACTTCCATATGTCAAAATGCAAATCAATCCATTTCTGTGATTGAATTATTCAGTTTCAAAATAAACAACATCCATATTCACATAATACCTTATTCAAAGGATATTCTGGAACTTTCTTAGAGTATAAGATGTCCTCTGAAAATTTTCAGGACAACCTCAGAATGTCGTTACTTGGAAATCTCTACTGTACGAATTGATATGTTCGACAAATACAAAAAAATCTGTATAATTGGGCTATAAATTTTATTTATCCAAAATTTTCATATTAAAAAATATTTATTCATATATTTATTCGATTCATATATTTATGATTCATATATTTATGCGTTTTTAAAAATATTTTATTCATGAATATTTTACGAGTATTCTTATTCATTTAAACAAAATGTAAACTAAACAATCTTTTCTCTTTAACCATAATTAGTGATTTGTAGTAAATATAAAATTCGGATCAGCTTTTGTAATGGAAGGTCATTTATTTTACTGTTTTCATGCTAAATTTTGTTGTACTAGCTTTACTTTCCTTAAAATTTAAATTTGGATATAGGATCATGCTTATCCTACTCTTAGCAAAATCGTCAGAGACTTATCTGGCAGCTTGGTACACGTGTAGAAGAATCTATAATATTTTTCTGTAGAGAACTTAACTATAATTATTTTTAAGCAAATTTAATTGCGTAACTGCTGATACAGTGATATAATTTGTAAAATATTTTGCCTTTCAGCTTGATTACAATTTAGAAAATATTTATGTCTATATTAAATATGTCTATTTAATTTATGTCTGTATTTATGTTCATGTTAAAATATTTTGCTTTCGAGCTTGATTAAAATTTAGAAAACATGTCTATTTTAATCAAGCTAGAAGGCAAAATATTTTACGAATTTTATCAGAGTATCAGCAGTTAAGCAATTACTTGCTTATAAGTAATTGGTCAAAAATTACGATTATACCGAGAAGAAAAATGAAAGCTATATATACACTAATTATAACTATATCAAGGAGAAAATTAAAGCTATTTCGTCGGTACTTTTATTATAAGGAGGGTTAAATAACATAGTTATAGTCACCAGGTGAGAGTAAATGCGAAATAAAAGATATTTATAATCAATAACGCCGCGTAAATGCACTTAGTAAATTTAGTAAGTAATTAACTAAATTTGAGACAAATTTAATACATTTTTAAAATTAAATTGTCTGACTTTAATGTTTTAATTAAATTTTCAACATATTAAGTAAAAGCAGCGACGACCTATAGAAATGATTAAAAATAATAATAACTCAAATTAGATATACAATTTCGCATTATGAAAATCGCATTTGAAAACGTTTTTCACGAGAAAACAAGGTACGAAGGAAGACGAAGAGAGAGAAGAAGAACATTGTATTTAGTGCAATGCGGTGCTGAACATAGTAGTAAACAATTAGTCGCAATATACGTTCACGGACGAGACAAGTATACGAGCAAGTGCATCGAACTGCGATGCGACTCAATGCGATGTAAGTAACGCAACAAGGCGACGAGCCGATGACGATCAGCCGAGCGTCTCGCGGTCGGCGCCGTGTCTGCGGAAGAAACGCGGCGTGAAAGCCAAGACGTATAATATGAAGTGATAAAAGTCATCGAGGAGAGTCCCTCGAGCCATTAAGGTCTTACGTAAAATAACAACAACAATCGTCGCGACGTAATGCGACGGCACGTGCGTGCCAAATACGATGGCTCAATAATTTCCTCACGATCAGCTGAGGTTACGCGATCCGGATAGTCTTGCAATGAAATCGGAAGAATCTAGGAATAAAATTTTATGACGTTTATCACTTATGCGTTATGCGTTTTTTTTTTTGCAATTTATGTACTTATAGATTCTATAACGTAATATATACGTTATACTAATAATAGTTAATGACGCAGTTACAATGACGTGTTGCGCGTGTATTGTTTATTACGCCCCCACCCTTCAAGAAGCGTACGACAAATTGCTATGAATAATGCATCCATTAAATATCATCATACGAAGGGGGTTCATAATCGATGGGACACCCTACGGAGGGATCAGTGGCGATAAAGACATGGATAGTGATAGTCCGCCGTTAGCATCCGCTCTCAAGAAGAGAAATAGTCCTCCAATCTGCTGGAGCCTCGGCCTTAACAAGGACACTTTCAAGATTGTCAAAGTGATCTTACTGGGCCAACCAGGCGTCGGCAAATCAGGTGAGTAACTGAGTAATCGATAATAGTTTCTTCAATGGATAACGTAAAATATATATATATATATATATATATATATATATAGTATGTACTACATACTACACACACACACACACACACACACACACACACACACACACACACACACACACACACACACAAAGCAACTGAAATTATTAATGATTCATTCTTTCAATCAATGAAAGTTTACATAATAAATAAATAAACATAAATTGTTTTATTAAACTTTGCGAAGAAGATATTCCTGAAGCCAAGAAGATATGTAACAAGCAAAATGTGTGCAATTTGAATTATTATTATTATTATTATTATTATTATTTTATTTTCTACACTGTTAAATTCATCATGTGAAATTATACCAAAAAATGGAGTTATTTTTAATCATGATAAAGGAGGTCGCCATTGCTCCTACTCAATTTAATTGCCATTAATTTAACTAACAAAGAAATCATCGGAAAGTTTTACATGGATTTTGGATATGTTGTAGAGTATCAGATGATATTAAACCTATATTTTTTTATCAGCGTGTCTCAAAGTTTAGGGGTTGAAACATTCTCTCGAAAAAAAAAAAAAGGATTTTATCATTTTCAGCAAATATCTTTAAAATTATATAAAATTTTTATGATATGTTATGTTTTAAATAATGATGTATTCATTTTTTTAATATAAAATTTTTAACTTTTCCCCATTCTCATTTGCAAAATTAAAAAAAATTTTTTAAGTAAATTTTCCCAACCTTAGTGCAATCTCAGTGTTTATGTATCATTATATTCATAAAAAATTACAACAATCAAATTGGCATTATTATAATATATACACTGAGAAAAAAATATTAATTTAAATAAATATTATTTAATTAATTTAATAAATATTTAGTTCAATATTGCCAACTGAATTTTCCTTACAGTAAGTAAATATTTGTTCAATACGAAAAATGATATATTTTTATATTTAATATTTAGTTGACAGTATTCAACTAAATATTTATTAAAATTGACTATATTTTTTTCAATATATGTATATATGCAATTATCAAATTGTTATTATAAAAAACTTCCATTCTGTTCTTTTTACGCTTCCACCTGTTCTTTTTTACGCTAGACATTCATGTCATATGAAGATGCATCTTTGAGTATTTATGCAACCATTTCTATATTTAACATGCAACATAATTTCTATAGATCGCTACTCTTATATCAACAAGTTAATTTAACTAAAACAATGTATTAAATTTGACAGTTTAGTTTATTATTTACTAATTATTTACTAATATATCTTATTTTTACTTTGATTCTGGTATCAGCTTTAGCCGTGCGATTCGCCACAAAACGCTTCATAGGCGAATACGATTGCACCACGGACAGAATCTATCGAGTCGACAATCATCTGGGATCTTCGTGGGAAATAGCGGATCCTTCCGGAAATCCACCTGCCTCCGTCGAGTCGAAATTACGATGGGCCGACGTGATAGTTATCGTTTATTCGGTAACGGACCGAGTCAGCTTCGATGAAACTTCTCGCCTAAGGTTGCTTTTTCTTTCCCTACATATTTTATTAGGAAAAAGTAAAATGCGAAATAATTGCATTTTATGGTGTTAAATTGCGCGTTCAAATGCGCGAAGTGTATATACGTTATATGTACTTTCAGGTTTTTGGTATCACACGCGAGAAGAGGCAGAAAGGTGCCACCGATCGTGCTGCTTGTGGGAAACAAGGCCGATCTCTCCTGCTCTCCGGGTGAACGCGTGGTATCTGCCCTAGAAGGCCAGAAAAGGGCAAAAGAAATCGAGGCTCACGCTTTCCACGAGATTTCCGTAAGGGAATCGGTTGATCAGGTAATGATCTGCGTATATACATATTCGATCGATTCGACATCGTGTAAAACGTAAAATAAAAGAAATAGTCTCTATTAACGTTTCAGATTGAACCCTCTAAGAACATACATATAAAATTAAGAGTAACGACAAGAAAATAAAAAAAATAAAATTACAAAAATACATGAGAAAAATAAAGTAAACAATAAAGTAGTACGAAGAATATAAAGAATAAAGTAGAGAAATCTTTTAAAAGTTAAAAATAACAAAATATTATTTAATTTAAGGGATTGAGTTATATTGTTTTTCTAATATTCAACAATGTTGAAAAAAATACTAAGTATTGAACTCGTGAAAAAACTATTGGAAATAATAATATATTATTCACAAATATTGTACATTACTCGTTCTAAAAATTCATTAACTAATCCTACAGTATTTTTTTTACAAAAGAAAAAATTAAAAAGATAAAAATTAATTAATTTTTATTAAATCTGAAAAGAACGATTCAGCTTAAATTCTTGCTTCGAAAAAAATCAATAGGCTATAAATGAACACAGAACAAATATCCGATGCAGTTAACATATCAACTAATCGTAAACGAAGATTATTATTCTAAACGATTGTTTACTCTGTGTGTCATGGCGTTTGCGCGTGATCGCGGGACCATAAACAAATCTATATCGCTCGGTCTCAAGGCACACGATACGAACAACAGCATTTTAGTGTTTTTATCTACGCATTGTAATGACGATCGTGGTAGGAGATCGACGCATTTCAGTATTTTGCGATAATCAAGTATTGGAATGATAAAAATTATTTATACAAAGTTTTTGGGAACAATTAAAAATAAAATATTGTTTTTTGTTCTAAACAGATTCTCATAAAATTTTATTTGAAATTTAATAAAAATTTTAAGTATAAAATTATGAAATATATTATATAAAGTTAATTCTCTCTGATTTTTTAATACGAATATAAAATGAAGTATCTAAGATACAATAAGATTAGAAACAAAACCGTTTATATCTAAAATATAATTCTTTTGTAATTTTAATAAAATATTAGTATTAATTTTCTATTAATAGGTTTAATAATAATTTCATTAATGTAATTCACGTTTGTTTAATATATAAAAATTACGTTGCAAGTTTGCAAAGAAATAAGATTCACATTAGAGTATTTTATAATCTTGTTTGCGGATAAAAAAAATGCTTAAAAAAATGCTTAAAAAAGCGAGGAGATGAGAAATATACAGTAATTGATTTTGTATGTATCATAATCACGCAATATATACAAAGCAAAAAGAAATAGAAACGTGGGAGTGATAACGTTCATGTTATTAAAAGATATATTTCTCTTTTAAATGATAATATCGAATCTTTATGTAACGGTGGCCATGACAATTCACGATTATTTTTCATTTGACAGGTCACGGCCGTATTCATGAATATATTAAGATTGCTGACCGAATTACACAGCAGTCATCAGACATCTTTTAGACTGAGAGCCTCCACAGACGGAACCATAAATACTCTTCGTCGACCGTCACCTCCTCCATTGAGAAGAAGATTTAGCATTTCTGCTCGCGGAAATTTATTGTAATCGTTAAATTAAATCCAAGACTAAATAATAATTTTATTCTACTAAACATCGAGAGAGAACACTGTACAAAAAGATTATATTTTAACTGTTTAATAAATATTTGTAAAAAAAAGTTACTGGTATGCACGAATTCACAACAATATTTCATACTTTCATCTTTATCAATAATACAGACAATGCCAGCAGTCCTAAAATATCTGTTTAAAAAAAAATATAATTGTAATCGTAATGTAATTGCAAAATTGGTAATTATATTGAGTATAAGAACTAGCCTGAAGATATATTTCCTTTATAAAAATTTAATATCATAGCTCAATTTCGTAACCTATATGAAACTTGTAATTTTTCTTACTTAATCTTAGTACATGTAACTCTCTAATTACTTATTCTAAATTTGATATCTTTATTCGATTCTTATCTATTAATCTAGCAACTCTATTTAATAACGAGAGTTCTGTATTTTATTTAATTTAATAAAAATTTGATACTTGAAGGTAATGATTGATTACTAGTATTCAGTGCTTTTAATATTCGAAATAAATAATTAAGCATTATCTTTCACTATTAAATTGGCCAGCAATAAATTGAACTTCTGCAAGGATCTTTCTAGCCATGTCTTATCGCAAGTGCAAGGGCTTTCGGATTTTCATCCTGTATCGCCGTTCTACAACGAGCTACTGCATTGGAAGCAGCTTTTCCAACTGCAAGAATAAATATAATTAAGAAATAGAAAGAGTAATGATCATGCGATAAAGACATTACCTCTGAGTCTTGCTGCACGCTGCACTCCAATGTTCAATTCTTTTAAACTAGCCGCGAGTTCTCGATGACTGTTCAGCCGAATCTCGTGCTCTCGAATTAAATCGCCATTGATGTTTTTTAATTGCATCAGTCTCTTTCGCATATCGTTAATATTCTCGAGAATTCTAGCATCTTCTAAACGAATCACAATACTCTTCAAAAGATTGGCACCACCTGCAGCTTCCGCTTGGAGTCGCGCATCAACCTCCTTCAAGCCTGAAAAATATCGATGTATATGTATCAAAACGGTTTTTACAATAGCAAAAGCTCGAAAGATTGAAAAAATAATCGTTCAAAAAAGAATTGATTGGCGGTGGAGATCATCCTGATGAAAGTTTTTTTTATAACATTTCTAAGAATTTGTCATATTTTAAATTTAGAAAATTTCTAAAAAAAATACCTTAATTCGTTTTAATTCATATAAAAAAATGAGACATTTTCTAAAAAGTTATAAAATTACAAAAGTTAGTTACAAAAATTTTAAAATTTATATAATAAAAATTATATGAAGAATTCTAAGAAATATTTTCATCAGGATGCAGTTCACATTTCTATCACTTCTTTCTTAATGGTGTACCCTTGACACGCTCCAACGCGTCTAATATTCTCTTCTCTTCCGTAGGAAACGTGGCTTCTGAAGTTAGATCTCTGACGCCTAAATACATAGTCAGAGATTGAATAATGTCGCCAGCGAACGTTGCATCATCCGTCTGAATTATCACTTTTCCACTGGCGTTCGATTTAAAACAATGCACTTTGTTGTCCCGCATCCCACGAAGCCACACTTCGATGCATCCGGCATTCGGACCACCTTCTGCAACCTCTAGTTCCTCTCCCATGATGATACTCTGATTCAGCCAGATAGCGATTCGCTGCGGTCTCTCCGCGATCTACAAAATTGGATTATGCATTGTTTCATCTTTAACGTTAAGAACTTTTAGAAGTTAAAATCAAAACTCAACAATGTTAAGTGTTCACTCACATCCATCTCAACACCATTACTCGACAATTCTTCCGGAACAAGTTGCGGTTTCGGAATACGTTCGTACATACAAAATCTTGGCAACTGTCGTGTTATTTCAAAGACCTATCAAACTTAAAATTGTTACAGTCTGAAATTTACATGATTTACCTGATGAAATTTTTTTTAGATTTTTTAATATAAGTTTTCAGAATTTTTCAGAATTTCTGTATAATTTTATAACTTTTTAAAAAATGTCGGAAGTGCTAAAAAGATTTACATCTTTTCTAGAATTTTTTATACATATACATTTTGAAATATATTTAAAGTTTTCTAAAATCTCTTATTCTATATTTTCTAAAGATAATTTATAAAATCTAAGAAAAAGTATCAAATATTTTTTCAAAAATTTACCCCTCAAAAATTTTAAATATATAACAAAATATATAATTCTTAAAAATATTATGAGATAATATGAGAAATATTTTCACTAGAGTTATATTGCAACAATTATCGAAGACCTGTAATAGATCGGTACCAGGAGGTCCAACATAAACCTTAACGTGAATATCTACGGGATCATTCTTGGCAGGATAAAGTGCGATCTCTAACTCCCCTTGCGGCCGATTGGGATGCGTGACCAGTGTTTCGCCCTCAAAAACACCTTCGGCAAAGACTATGGCGCAATATACCTAAATATTATTTTACGTTTACAATATCTCGCGAATTTAATTAATGGATATTTCATTTTTGAAGAAAATTTATTTCTATTTATTTTAAAATTGAAGAAATCAAAGAATCTGTGATACAAAGGAACTCGAGTTTCCAATAAATATCAATCAATTAATAGTAATCTAATTATCAATATTATAATTTCACATTCAACAATGTAACTATTACAATTATTACTATTATTACTATTATGTATTATTTATTTATATTGTATTTATATTGTTAAATGTACAATTATAACATTGATATTATATTAGTTAGAATTCAGAGATGCGTCCTGTACATATGTAGCATATTACCAGAAGCCCAGGTCCAGCTGCAAGCGCGACGCGAGCTGCGCCCTTTTTTGTTAATAGGCTAATGGCTAATCTCGATCCATAATACATACTAGAACCCGTTGCAGCCCTCTGTCGCAATTCCATCTGAAGTGCCTGCTTCTTGGCTAATAGTTCACGAATTATCTCGCCGGGTTCCGGAGCTTGCATGGCAGAGCCAGCACTGTATCCACGTACTACAAAAACGTGAGAGCCAAATAAAAATATTGCAGCAAGAATCATAGCTATTTAGCAGAAAAAACGAGTTTCAAGCCATTGGTAGAAATTACCTTCGCCATTGGTAGAAACTACCACGAGATCGGGTTTACCCGTTCTTCGATAATCAGCTTCTACTATGCCTGCCACGCTGGATGATAGCTGAATCTTGAATATGACCTCACCAGTATTGTACGTCCTCGCATCTACTTTTCCACTGCTCCAACCAGTGATCAGCTCCAATACATTATCTCCGTTTATGTCGAAAGTGTTTACAGATATTACTTTATGCTTTGACTAAAATAAATTCAGATTAAATAAATAAAGAAGGACCAAGGTTGAAGTTAGATCTTAGCATCATAATACTTTATGTAAATATTATTATATACAAATATAATTATTTTATGTAATTATATAAATTTTTTAAAAGCATCTTTCAGTTATATAAATTGCTATGTGATGTATACCAATCACTGTCAGATAATTTGAAATGCAATTACAAACTGAAGCTAAGTAATAATATATATACAATTTTCAAGTTAAAATCCTGGTTAGGATAATATTTTTCGCAATAAGTTCTTTGCAAATTAACATTATTATTAAATTAACGATCAATTTAATTTGTAATATCTATATGTATTATTATTTCAACTTCTCTTTAAATTCATGATTTCAAGTCCGACAATAATCGATCAATAGTTAAAAAAAAAATGTTTCTAAAATTTACATATAAAATATTATTTAGCCCTAATTGTATAAGATCTAGCCTTTACTTATTTAATTTTTCATAGTTTAGTTAATATATTATTCAATCAGATTGTTTAATGCAATGGCTGTATTCAGCAGAGAAAACAGCTTTGTTATAAAATTGTTATAAAATTCTTCAATACAATTGGTTCTTGTCTTTAGATTCCTTATGGATCTAAATATGTAAATCAATCATATTGAAGAATTTTACAACAGTTGCAAAGCTGCTTTCTCTGCTGAACGCAGCCATTGTTAAAATTTCTCCTGTATTTAAGCATTTTACTTTAACTCGCCACAGTCTTTGCCCTGCTTCATAGACACCAATTGTTCCATTTTCCAGAGCATAAGCAAACTGCCTGTTCGGAAGATCAGTGAAAACAACAATCGCTGCTGTTTCCTTAGTTTCCCAAAGTATAGTGTCTTTCTTCTGCACTCTAATTTCAAAATCTGTTGTACCTGTCAGTAACTAAAAAAATAAGATAATTTGGAAAAAACAATTTTATGTCTACTTCTATCAATATAGAATTTTAATTTCGGTTTAATTTATCTTTTTCTAATTTTTAGAACTAAAAAGATAAAAAATGAATTACTCTACATTGGTTTAGTTGCTTCAAGATTTTAGATTCAATAGCAATCCAGATTTTAAATAAGAAAAAAAAACGTAAAAATTAACGTTAAATTATTAAGAACCGCTCCATACTTACTTCATTTTCTCCATCTCCATCAAAATCAAACGCTGTTAGTGAAGTAACAATACCTCCCATTACAGTCCAAAATATTTCCGTTCCATGTGCATCTAAGATGGTTACTGAACAATTGCCACCTATTACTACAACATGGTTCGGCAACCACCCAACTTTTGCGACAAGCATACAATTTGCACCATCCGACATCTGAAGTAATTAGTATAGTAATCGTAAGCTAGATCCTGCTTACTTAACTCGAAATTATATACTCAATACCTCCTTATAGAAAACATCAGCATTGTCTTCGACATGATAAGCAAGCACGTGAGAAATAGTACCGACCAAAAGAATATCCCTTTCGTCTTCTCCAAGACGACCAGTGCACAATGACTTTACCTAGATAATATGGATTTTTGTACAAGGAAGGCACGAAATAAAAACATAGAATAGTGCAAAATTTTATTTATATGTGAAGCAATTCGTATATAACATTCTGATTTCAACACATTCGAACCTCGGTGCCAATTTGAAGCTCCGCAAGTTCCCCGCTCCATGATAATCTTTTATTCGATTGTTTATGATCAGAATAATCGACTTGCGGTTGCCTATGCGGACTATGCACCAAAATGGTTCCGCCAGGTGTAGCAGCCGCAAGACACGCGTGCGACCCATCAAATTTTCCACTCACAACAAGATTTGCTTTTATGTGTTTCTGAATGTTTAAGGAGAATTCTGCCATTTTGAACTAGCGTTATATTATCGCGGTATGCTTTACCAATGTTGTGCCCTTACTATTGGCACGGTGATAGAATATTGATTTTACAACTGACTCTGCTGTTTATAGATGTCACACTGTATCACTCAATACATTATTATTTTATTGTATTTAGAATAATATGGACAATATATCCAATTTAATAATTATATTTATTTTAGCAGAAATGTAATTATATGTATTATGTAATATTTATAATTTAAATATTATTTCTATCACATTATGAAATTATACTATAAATTTCGACAGTTTCCACAAGACCACTCTTTGAGGGTATAATGCACACACAGGCACAAATTATTTTTTATTAGAAGATCATTGTCTTTGTGCACTTCCAGCTTCGGGATTCGACGCGGATGACAACAGCAAAAAGATCAAGAAAGGAACGATATACATCCACTGTAACAAAAATGAATGAATTAAATGAAATAAAATTTCTATATACATATGTATATAAACTTTTACAAAAATATTCTTACATATTTTGCAAGAAATGAACGATTATCTTTAGTTTCTCCTCTCTCTCTTGCTTCCCGTTCTCGTTCAAGCTTCTGAATATACGTAGCGGTATCGGGAATTGGACCGCCATCCGGATATCTGACCACGACGTTTGTGGTCCACATGTTTGTGAAGGGATTATCTAACGTACATGGTCCCGAAGATGAAATGCTCACAGCTATCGGCTCTGCTGTACTATCCAACCATATCGTTATGACATCTTCTAGATCTGAACCAAGGAGATAGCACTATAAATTGAAAACAATACAATCAGTACACTCAAATGTAATAAAATACAATTCATTGTCAAATGAAATAACTAATAGCAATTCAATTAAATGTACTAGTAATGCATATTAAATACCTGTTTTATATTTGTACACTATATATTTGAGTAATAAAAATGAAATATCTCAAATAATAAAATGCCCAATACATATTCTAAAATAAAGTTTAAGAAATTAAAAATTTCGCAATCCTGTTTATATTTTTATAAATTCTACATTAACATATATTAGAGTTAATATGGGTTATTGAATCTCCTATGCAATAATTGTTTGAATAATAAAGATTCCACTGAGTAAAAATAATAATTCAGTTTTATCGGTGAAATAATGTTAAGATAAAAGATATATTATTATATTTACTAATTTTCTTGTACGTATTTTGTACTTGTATTTTACTAATTTACTCATTTTTTTATTCTATTATT
This sequence comes from Atta cephalotes, assembly GCF_000143395.1. Taxonomy (NCBI): domain Eukaryota; kingdom Metazoa; phylum Arthropoda; class Insecta; order Hymenoptera; family Formicidae; genus Atta; species Atta cephalotes. The sequence continues at coordinate 495,918 of NW_012130079.1, forward strand.
GTAGCAACTGCAGCACTTTATACAAAAATATCAAATAATTCCATTTTTTCAAGATCCCGTAAAGGATTATTCTTATTAAAATAAATTTAGTATTCATTCCTTATTTTATATGAATTATGTCATTTTAATTTCTCGAAATTAATTAATGTTTTTAAATCAATATATATTAAATGAATATTATATTAAATGAATTTTACAGACCCAGTGATAGTAATTTTTTGTTATAGATTTTCAGAAGAGTTAAACACATCTTTATGTTATTTTATTAATTTATGGATTGCCATCTAGTACATTAGTGAATTCAAATGAATAAGATTTATCCATGCTAATGTTGAGGCATTTCACCATCAAAATATTTTAATGATAAATTTAATTATTTGCATCACTTGCACTACACTGAGTTAATTTATACATTAAAGGCTGCTTTATATAAATAAAATGGTAAAATATAATCAACTTTGAAAATGAAATAATACATGTAACATTCTGTTAAGTAACATATTATTGGACATTCAATCGCTAAAAATATTTATTCAGATAGATTTTATATTCAAGTAGTTTTTTAATACTACTTTAGTGCAGTACGAGTGATTGAATTTACCATTAGAATATTTTAATGGTGAAATGCCTTAATACTCGCATGAATTACTTTTATAGCTAATTCAGTTAAGTCAACTCACTAATATGCACTAGGTCATAAATGTATAAATGCATTTGATTAGTATTAGTACATAAATACATTTAACTTTATTTAATTTCATGTTTAACAGTTTTTAATATGTACTTCTAGAGAGTAAAATGCAAGTGATCAAATTCGCTATAAGTTATCTCAGGTGAGTGTCCTCAAGTATATAGATTTATGCCCGTATTCATAATGACCTTGTACTTAAGACTTTCTTAAATTTATCTTTAGATGCTTAGCAGTCAATGAAATAATTCATAGAGTATTTAAAGATAAATTTAAGGAAGCCTTAAATATAAAGCCTGACTATGAATACGAGTATTAATCCTTATTGAAAAATCTGTCAGTACATGGACATGGACAATTTCTAGAGACTTGTTCACAAGCCTCTTCATTTACCGCTGGCACCGAGGTAAGGAACACGATTTCACTGCCGGAAGAGATGCGAGCTAGCGCCTTCAGTCTATATTTGCCGTCGTGCTCGGCGAGATTTTTCAGAGCATTTATCTGCGCCGGCAGCAGACCATTCTGCCCGACGACGGACGCACCGCTACGCACGCTGGACACAGTGACGTTTCCCCGTTCTGTGAACACGGGTACCGGATCATCGTTGAACGCGTGCCATAACCTCAATTGTAGCCAACCGTCGTACTCGAGCTCGCTCTGAAAGATTCCCTTGCATTGAATACGCACATAAAAACCCACTAACATTTTCAAGAGATTGCCGGAGAGTTAACGATTCGCTTACCCCGCAGATGAGCGAAGATACGCTAAGCAGTGCACCGACGATGACATACAATGAATGCATCTTTACGCGACTCGGCGCTGACGGGCGCACTAACAAGGCTAATTACGAAACCATCAACGCAGGGCCACGTATCGTTTGTGTAACGCTGATTTCCAGGGATGTGACAGCTACTACTGTGGCCATGTTATCATAGATCCGTGAAGATTGTGAAATCTCGTCAACTGAAAACACTCATCAGCAGCAACAGTAGGAGGAGACGATCACGTTCAATTACATTACGCGTGGATGAGCTACATATACATACCTATATACGCCGCGCGAAGGTTATATACAACCGTGGCCGTGGTAGTATAGTACTATCTATATGTGTATAATACTCGTGGTCATATATTATCGATAAGGTTCACCCGAAAGCGAAAAAAATATACGCGTATTTGTTAGCAGCGATTATTATTATCTAAACATTTTAAGCAATCATAAATTTATTCTTTATTAATGAGAATTCCAATTAGTTCGATTTAACCCAAGTGAAAATAAAAATCAGAGTATAAGTCGAATGTAGGAAATGAGAGTGATAATAGCGTAAACAAAGCTTTTAGAAGGAAATTGAGACATTAACGAAATGTAAAAGAGGCGTTTACGTTTCTTATGTTACGTTGTCTCAATTTTCGCTTCCTAGAAGTTTCGTTTACACACATATCTGTTACTCTCCCCTTACATTCGTCTTACATTCCAATTTTTATTTTCACCGGAGAAGTATCAGTTAAGGGAAGTAATAGGAGAAAACGGCAGAAAATGTAATGCGGTTGACGAAATTTGAGACATCCTATGTCTCAAATTGACACAATCGATATAGATAACGATCGTTTTATTTTTTTTATTATATATATATTATCGGGGATTAGGTATAAACAAAATATCTTAATTAAAACATACTATTATTAGGATCCTCAATGATTATTATTATTATTATTAATGTTTGATTTAAAACGGTACAATATCGTGTGCTATTACAATTTGTAGATCCTAGAAATATGATATATCTCAAAAAGTTATAACTGCTAGATAATTGCACGATAAAGTTAATTGATTATTTCTGCGACGAGAGGCCGCATAAGATCACACTAGTTAGTTATATTCAGGGTAAATACTAAGTATAGAATACTAAATATAGAATACTATTTTATAAGATTTTAAGAGGTGATTCCTCACATATAAATTTAAGACGAAGACTTTATATGATTTTATTTTATATCATTATGTGTGAAACAGCTTAGTTTTAAAACTACAGGATGTCAAAGTTGAAGGAAAACTTTCGTTTTTTCCAAATAAATTTTGAAAACCATATCTGGATAAATATTCTATTCCTTCTAAAAGCTTCGTTTACGCTATTATCAGTCTCACATTCGACTTATATTCTGATATTTATTTTCATTTTCATTAAATCGAACTAATTGGAATTCTCATTAATAAAGAATAGGTTTATGATTGCTTAGAATGTTTAGATAATAATAATCGCTGCTAATAAATACACGTATATTTGGATAAAACTTTAAAAAATACACAAAATTTCAGCAAAATAATCCAAGCAGCTTTCGAAATTTTTGGTAAAAATTGAAAATTTTCCTTCAACTTAACTGTATCTTTGAAATTAATCATCATTTGGGACACCCCTGACGGAAAAAAAATTTTACGGAAAAGTACAGAAAAACTGTACTGTAGATTGAGACAAGATCTTGAAAATTCTTAATTTTTCCTAGATATTTGTAGTGGGACATAGAGTGAGATTATTGTTTAGAAATTTTTAATTTTTCATAGAATATTCTTAATAAGACGTAAAGTGAAGCACTATATAAAATTGTTTGTTATTTGAACAAGTTCAAATAAGCTGCCAAATTTTTACAGCACACTGAAATTTTTATTTTTTATAGGTAGGAGCCATGTATATTCGATATACAATTTCAACTTTTTGTCTATATACCATATACAATATATTTGTGTCGTGTTGTACTGTTGTTGGATAGCGCTATATGTTGAACACTGTATTGTGTTTCACTTTATTGTGTTTTACTTTATTGTGTTTTTTGCTGGAAAAATCCCCTTAGTATCCACCCTGTATATTATGTTTTCCTCTGCAATCAGAGTGCAAATACGAACAATGATATATGCTTAAAATATCTGCTTCTTCGCCTATCTATTCGTATAGATCAATATATCGTACAGATCTAGAATCTTTTCTCAATACGAATATTTTTATTGATATCAATAATTCGAATTTATTATACAAATCAATGTTTCTCGCGATATTTATTCGTCAATAATTAAATCTGAAGAGACAGATTTTGAGCAGAGTCCGCTATAAAAAAAAATTTCTGGTGCCAGAAAGGCAATAAATTTCACATAAAATCTATAATAAATCTGACGATATTAACAAATTGTTGTTATAGAAATTTGATTAGAATCTGTTGACTGACGGCAAAAATCAAACACAATTTTCTTAATTTGAAAGTCAATAATTTATACATTTTACAATAGAAAGTGTGATACGTCTTTTGCAAGTCATTATGATATAATATGTTAAACTAAATTCTTTATTAAAATCGCTACTACCGCTAGATGGACGCGAAATTCTATTTCTTATAATTTAATTCTATTTCTTAGTTAAAAAACCATATAAAATAAAAGGCGCAACATTATAAGATTTCTCAAATAGAATAGGATATACAAGGACCAGTTTTAAACTGGGAGTTCCAAAGAGAGTAGAGAGGCAGGAGGGACTTGAGGCTCGGGGGTATTTCATGCATCGGTGGTAGGGTCTGAGGGAATAAGAGAGGGCAGAAACGCGTCATTAGAGGTGTGATGTGCGGGATAATAAAAAGGAAAATACGTCACTACGGCGCGGGATCCATAATAACAATAACATTTCGAGATACCAACATAATGCAACATAATGTACGACTTTTCTCGAATTTTCTTTGGGGTTCTTTGGGGAAAGGATTGATAATGCAAAAAAATATTTCAAATGAAAATAGAAAAGTTTTCAAAGGAAACGTATTTTGATTACATTTTATTTTCTAGATGGATGCATCAAAAAGATATGAAGATCATCTGCACTTTTTAAATAGAATTAAGATATGAATATTTTTACATAATATAATCTCTAATTCTGCATATAAAAATATATTAAAGTAGAGATATTTAAAATCAAATATATAAAAAACCAAATTACGAAATACTTTTTTCTGGCACATATTAACATCATGCAATAGTAAATATTTCGTAAATCAATGTTTTTTTATATCTCCATCTTAATACTTCTATATGTAAAATAATCATATTATGATTTCTTCAATTATTTTACATATAGAAGTATTAAGATATATATTATATAAGATATATAATATATATAAGACATATAGAAGTATTAAAAAAAATCATATAATTCGCATTTAAAAAAGTAAATCATCTAAAAAAGATAATCTTTATATCTTTTTAGTGCTTCCATCTAAAAAAAAAACGTGACCAAAATATATTCCCCTAGAAACCGTTTCATTTTGACTTGAAACATTTTTTCGTATCATTAATAATTTCGAGAAATGATTGGATTGATTAAAATGGATCGCCCTGTATATTTTATATGTAGTATATACGTGTGTGTGTATGTAATTATATATAGTGTTTGATAAATTTTAAACGAGAAACATGTACTAACGAACACCTAGCAGTACTTTTGCAAATATTTAGTAACAACGCAGATCCTGTCCGATTTTTGCTGTCAATCTATTAATATCAGGTTCTGTCAGCAAATTCTGATATTTCAATTTGTTGTCTGATTATGTGAATAGATCAATTCTGTTGACAGAACGAAAGAAAAATGCAATTGCAGTTGATGTCAGTCTGTTGACATTTTCTGATCAAATCTGGCGACATTCTGCTAACATTTTGCTCATGGGGTATCTAAAGTCCCCTATACTTAAATGTTTTTATATTTTATTCAATTATTTTGGCAAATCTCTTAGATGCGATATTATTTTAATCTTTTAACTCCTTGTCATAGATAAAGACACCGAGACCTTCCCCGACTCTCTCCAAATTCGTCACATGATCGGCGATCTCTTTTATTGCGTCCACCTGCTCCTGCAGGAATTCAGTCTCCAAAAAATCCATGAAATTCGCATCGTTGTGTGTCGAAGCAATCCCGTGAAGCTCAAGCAGCTTCTATCAGAAATCAAGAGAATTAATCACGAATTAATTTATGATCAGAGATACTCAAATATTTATGAATAAGATATAACATTCTTATAGAATAATATAGATTAAAATAATTAATTTTATTCTAATCTACGAGTAAAAAATGATTTTTTATTGAAAGAATATCTTATATAAACTATTGATTTTTTGGTATCTCTATCTTAATACTTTTATATGCAAAACAATTAGAGGAATCATATTATGTAAAAAAACCTATATAATAAGCAAAGCGAATAATAAATAATATAAATAATAAATAATACCAATAATATAAATAGCATGAATAATGAATAATGAATAATGCAAATAATAAATAAAATTTTATTTAAATATTAAAAATTATTTAAATATTTAAATGTCCAACTCCATTTACGATTTTGCGTCAAATTATAGCGAAAGCGGTCACGCACATATCGTGAAATAAGAAAAAAAAACTGCTTGTGGAGGAGCTGGGATTTGAACCCAGGACTTTCCGCATGCGAAGCGGACACTCTACCACTGAGTTACACCCCCAATCGCTACTTTGTAACTTCAAATCACAGTACTTCAACGTACATATGTATTTAGCGAAAGAATTATACTACCTATAATAATTAAATTAACGAATAGCACAAGAAATCTTGAAACTCAATTAGCGGAACACGCCAAGTTGAACTTTATTACTACTTTCTGATCTGTCCGATTCACAAGCGAAATGTCAATTTTAATGAAACCTTATATATACATACATAAGTCACATAAATAAATAAATTTAGAAAATATTCTTTCCATTATATTTCAGAAATTAATGAGGATATAAAATATTTCATACAAAATTTTATAATAAAATTACTTATATATATATATATATATATATATGTACATGTAGAAAGTTATTTATTAAAATTAAAATTTGATATTATTTAAGATTCCTTTGTTAGTAAAATATTTTAATTTCAATGTTGAAATTTATGGCAATCAATATCTATATATATTAATAACTTAATAATCTTCGATATTGTACATCAACATTGTACATTAGTCATAAATTTTGCCAGATCGCTTGTAAAAGATATTAAGAAGGAATTCCTAAAGTTATAAGCCACATTTTTTTTATTTCAATGACTGATCAAACTGAAATATGTTATCAGTTTAGAGAAGAAAAGAAAGATCGTTTTTAGACTAGAAATTTAACATCGCTATATAAGTAATAAATTAAGGTATTCTTTTTTTACCTCGACACGTTATTTCTGGTGGAATCAATTAATATATGCGCATGCGCTCACGCAAAACACACATACACACACACACACACACACGCGCGCGCGCGCACACACACACACACACACATCACACATACACAGTACACACCTGATTTACTCTCTTCTCTAGTTGCAGAGCCTCCATCATAGCGTCTTTCGCGCTGTTCCAGTTTCTCCTGGACGGTGCCTGGATGTCTGTCAGCACGACGTCGCCACCTCGTTTGTTCTGATAATTCAGAAATTTCATGGCATGTTCGCGTTCCTCGTCCGACGCCTTCTTGAAGTACTTATACAGACCCGGTAACGCGACATCGCTTCTATCAAAGTAGTATGCCTGCAACGAAACGCATGCGGAAGGATGCAGCGTGCAGGATGTGGGACATTAGGATAAATTCCGACAAGGAATTGCCTACAATCAGTAGGTTTAGACCAGATATCTGTTCTTTTCAACTGAATTTCTTGTACTATTTATCCCTTCTTTTTCTCTTCACGTAAGAGAGAAAAGGAAAAAAAATGTGAACAGTGCAAGAAGTTCAGGAAAAAATAAATTACTGATCTGCAAAGACACACGTGCAGTAACTCTAGTGAAAAAAATTCTCGAAATATCTCATAATATTTTTAAAAATTTGTTACATTTTTAGTTAATAAGGATTTCTGAAAAAATATTGAATTTTTCCAGATATTAGAAATTTTTTTTAGAAATTATAGAATAAAGAGTCTTAGAATATTTCAAAATTCATATATTAAATAACAAAATTCTAAAAAAGAAATGTGAACTTTTCCAGAATTTCCGAAAAGTGTTCTAATTTGTAGTTAAAAAATTAAAAAATTATACAGAAATTCTAAAAAATTCAAAAATTTATATAAAATTTTAAAAAATTATGTGAAGAATTTCAAAAAAAATTTTTACCAGAAAAATCTTTTAGCCTTTTGCTCTGAATTCTTTACAGTTGTGATAACTAGAGCTTTAAAGTCATATGAAACCGTAACATTATATGGCGCGGCCAAAATCATTACAAATACTTTGAAGCGTTTGATTGATCAATGAGAAGAAACAATTTTACGAATTTATCAATCGAAGAATGCTTCATAGCATTTGTAATATTACGATAATCGTATCAATAATAAGAAAGAAATGACAAGTTGAAGTTTCTTGCATGCCATCTGTAAATAAAGAAAAAATTTGAATAAGACAAAATAATGAAATTTTTTTTTAAAACTTTTATAAAAATGAATCGAAACTATTCTTACCTCCTCTGATAGTCAATAAATAATCATGAAAAGTACGTGAAATGAAAATACGTATTATAAGCTTTTAAGCTTATTTTTCACTTCATATGCCATTTATGATTACTTATTGATTGTCAGGGAGATAAGAATTACAAGTCTTTTAAAGCGATTTCATTATTTTATATTATTTCTCTTTATTTATATAAATTCTCTTTATTTATATATACAAATGGCATATGCAAAATAACTTCAAAAGGTGCTAAAGGTTTATTGTATCCATTGTAGATCGGGTAGTATCGGGTTTTACGATCAATATTCGTCTATTTATTTACTTCGGTACCACAAATAACTACTTAGGTATACAAACGCATTCATTCGATCAATTGCAGTGGAGAACTTTTGTCACGCGAACTTTGGTGGACAATATGAAAACTGCACGTAGTTATACCAAGAATTTATTACATTTATTTATTAATATGTAGTATCAGATTAGAAAGGGAGATAGCAAGAGTTAGTGAAAGGTACAATGGAACTTTAATACAATGTAATGACTAATGTATTCAATAAATAAAAGGTAATTTATACAAAAAGGTATTTCCCTCGCAACGTCTCTAATTTTATGGATATAACTTTTATTTATATTTAATATCCAGAGTGATATGAAAGATTTAAGCTGGTAGCATTGAGAGAGGCGCGTGTACGACATATAGGAGCAAGAAACAGAGGTCTATCTAATCAGGTTGCCTCGGATCGCATTATATCGACGAGGGAAAACGCTCAGGTGTACATTGCACGCGCGGAGGTGTTTCGATCGCGCGGCCGAGGGCGAAGGGGTGACTGAAAACTAAAAGCTGGGAATGCTGTAGGGTTAAGCTTGATGATCAATACGCCGACTGACCATGGACAGATAGACATAACTGGCGTATAGCTCCAAATTGATTTGCTTGTTGAGCGCGTCCTCGCACTCCTCGTGGAAGTTTTGCCGCACCAGACTCATGGCTACGAGACAAGGGTGGTTCTCACCGCGCTGCCCGTTGTGAAGAGAACTCGCACTGCGCGTTCGCGATCTCGGCCCTGACTATCCACTGACTAATCGCGGATCCCGATCCGCGTTCCGTTCACTCTACGAAGACGATGGATAGGAACGGTGCCGCGGAGTCTCGAGGACTTTCATAACATTCCGCAATTGGCGGAACAGTCGGAGCCGAGAGTGCCGCAGCTGCACGCAGGCGCGGATACCACTTCGGCGTAGATATCTCGATGAAGAAAATTAAAGAGACTGATCCCTGCCAAGGCCGCCAAGCCAGGAAAAAGCGCGATTGAAGATTTCGCAGGAGATTCGCAACTATACGTAATATAGTAAAATACGTCGCGACTGTTTGTAAATGAAAAAGAAAATAATGCAAATGCGTGGATTTTTGTCGAACGATCGAAGTTACTGCGACGCAAATGCGCGCATATTAGTCATCATTGTTTAAAAGATAAAAAATGAAATTATACTTTGCGACGATTACAATAATAACGATTGCAAGTGTTCTTACGAGTTGTCTGTAATAAGCGAATTTATTGCGAGTTTATTTGTTAGAAGTCGTAGAATCGTAAAAATGTTCTTTGTAAAAAACACTTTTTCTACGTTGTTATACATAAAAAAGAATTTTTTGTTTACCTAACCTATTGAGACTTTTAATTTAATTTGAGAGCTGAGAATATTTTTTATTTTTACGCGAAAATATATATATATATAATAATCTATCAATTTCATTTTGATTGAATTTGAAATGAGAAAAAATAAATGAACTTTTAATAATCATAGAATCTATAAAGTATAGGGAGTTTGTATGTATGTGCGTGTGCGTGTGTGCGTGTGCGTGTGTGCGTGTGCGTGTGCGTGTGTGCGTGTGCGTGTGTGCGTGTGTCGTGTGTGTGTGTGTGTCGTGTGTGTGTGTGTGTGTGTGTGTGTGTGTGTGTGTGTGTGTGTGTGTGTGTGTGTGTGTGTGTGTGTGTGTGTGTGTGTGTGTGTGTGTGTGTGTGTGTGTGTGTGCGTGTGTGTGTGTGAACATGTGATACAAATTAATTTAACCAAAGAATTTATATCAATTCTTGCATAACTTTTTTATATCTAACTATATGTAGCCGTGTTCTGATATATACTGCTGCTACTGAAAATCTATACAGTTTGTGCAGTTACAATGTAATTTTCAGTGCTAAAAATTATAATGTATGTGACACAATCTATAGATTTTCAGTAGCGGCAGTATATATCAGAACAGTTAATTAGATATAAAAAAAATATTGCATGCAAAAATTAACTCTTTAGCTAAACTCTTTAGCTAAAGACTCTTTCTAAACTGATTTATCACATGTTCAAATTTTTAGGAATTTACTCATTTTTTCCACATATTTATTAGCTCTAATCTAACATTATTTCAAGCAAAAAGGATATAAAAGAGTACCTTCCGGAACATCGATCGCAATTAGAGATATGAGATGCTATTATAACAGAGATCAACAATTTTACATGGTAATAATTGAAAAATTTTGTACATTTTAATTTAATGCTACGGAGTATATATATAAAATGAAAAAATTGAATTTAATCGAAAAATAATTTAATCAATTATTAATTGTACATTATTTATAAATAATATATTTATGTAAATATATTTTGTTAAATATATAATAGAATATAGTAATAAAACACTAATATAAAAAATAACATTAAAAATTAATTTTAAAAAATTTTATAGAATTATTGTAATTTCTGAATATTATTATTTTATACTAAATTATTAATAACTTTTTTGTAAAAGTGTATAATGATTCTTTATTGACTTTTTTTAACATAAGGAAAAATTAATTCAATTATATTATTACAAAATCTTTTTCTACTTTTCTGTATTTTCCACATGCTCTGCACTTTCTGCACTTTACACACCTATAGTAATTAATATTTTTAGAAATATTTTGATTGTCAAGAAACAATTTTTTTTATTTCTTGTGATAATTGGATTTGGCCATATCTCTATGTACATATAGTTCACATATTTCATGTTTAATTTTTTATTACATGTGATTGTGTCGTATCATCAGTGACTAACAACTCACCTCGATATCACTCAACATTGAAGTGATAGCCGTTGTCGTTGACAATCACTGATCCGCGTCGTATCATAATCGTGTTTCGAATCATTTCGAATCGACCTGAATCATTCCGGTAGGAAATTTCGCGACGTAGTAGCTGTTTTCACTCGTTCCTTGCGAAACTTGTGTGCAGAAACGCGCACGTTTTCGCAGCAATGGTCTACGTTGTTAAGTTTTTCTCGCAGACTCGGTGAAGCCTATGGCATGTCGTATGGGGTTATACCGCGGAAAATGATTCGGAGCAACGTGTCCTGCAGAATTGTCACGGTGCTTGCGGTGATACTTGAAATCTCGGCCACCAAACATTGGTATGTCACGGAAAATGGGAGAATTCAACCGCAAGTAAGTCTTTCTTTTCTTATAATTCAATGGAAACGCGAATACCTGGCTTCGATTTTTTTTCAATGGAATCATCACGTGCAAATATGAACACCACATTATTTTATAATGATTTAGGAGTTTTATCGACAGATGTGATTATTTGATATTTAAACTTTACGTTCTTTTTCACATTTCCAGCATGACAGTGTCTTTGATATGCGTCGACCATATGATCTTTTGGGGTTTTTGGAGCAGGAAAAACGCAGGGAAACAGCTGATGCCATATACAAGAAAATATCAAGAAAAGAAGTATCTATTGACAATCAGTTTGTTGGTCTAAGCATGGTTGATGCAGAAAATTCAAATTCAGATTGTTTCTTATGGGACAAATCATTGGCTGATGTTGACGTGCATGCTAGCATAATGATCGATTATAAACTTAAAGATGGCATAGAGTAAGTTATTATTAGTCATAAATTTGAGAAAATATGGCTGCGTTCAGCAAACACAACAGTGGAGTAAGCCCTTGTTGCTATTAATATGTTTTTCTGATATATTTATCATAGAACCCAAGATCCACACATAATAATCACAATAATAATTACTCAGTGCTTATTCAATTATTATATTTTCTAAATTACTACACTGAAAAAATGTACTAAATTTTAACAAATATTTATTTGAATAGCGCCAATTAAACATTCACTTACAGTAATTAAATATTTACTTAATAAAAAAATAATTAAATCAATTTATTGATTCTACCAAATATAACTTTATATTTAGTATATAAAAATTTACGATTAGCTGATACTATTTAAACAAATGATTTATTAAAATTTAATACATTTTTTCGATATGTTCGAAAAACACAATAATTAAGTGAGGGCTCAGTAATTGTTATCTGTAATTCAAATAGATATCTAAAAATAATATATATATAATACCAATAGCAATAAGTTTTTTAATTAATTGTGTTTTCTGAAAGTAGCCTATGTACTTATTTGTTGAAGGATAATATAATACTTTATGTTACAGTCAAACTGATTATATGTTATATAATGTGGTGGCTAATAGTAAACCAATAGTTCCTGATTGTCAAAAAACATTTCCGTTAGATTTCAGTATATACACATTTGAACATCTTAAAGTAGGTAGAATATATTTTATACAGAAGTCATAACATGTTTGTAACATCATTTTTGTTTATTAGGCAATGCAGAACCGAAAAAATCTTACGCAACATGAAGAACTCAGTTTAATGAAGTATTTACCTTTGAATACTGATCTTAATCAATTTGGTCATCAACTTGCTTACAGCTTATCTCGCAATAATACCTCTTGGATATATTTGAACCTAGCATCGATTTATTGGCGGATTAGGGGAGATGCTTACAATGCTTTAGAGTGCAGTCGTAGAGCGATTGTATGTGCTTCAAGGTAATATAATAAAAATTTGTTTATGTTGTTATAGATACTAGAAAAAAGTGGAAGACAACTAGTGTAATTTTACTGATTTTGTAACGAAAATATTGTATGTGATTAAGGCAATATCGTGATATTCCTCTTCTGACTACTGCCGGTATTTTACACGCTGCAAGATATTCTGGTGAAGCCGCGATTGTTTTACATGCGGCGATAGATTATAATCCAATAGAAAGTCATCATCATCTGGCGCTGGGCCACATTTACACGTCCCTCGGCGACTTCGATCGATCCGCAGCGTGTTATGATAATTGTTTGAAATTGGCACCTGACACACTAGAAGCCAAACAGATGAAATATGCCATATTCTGTCATCGTTTTTTGGAAACATCTTTGTTATTATTTGATCAGTAAGTTGACATCGTTATTCCCAGTTTAAGAACAGTGCTGATGAAGTATTTATGATTATAATTATTACAGACGCTTGCGGAATGTGTTGTCAGAAATACATGCATATCACGACTGGAAGGAAGAGTGGTTTAAACTCTATGAGCATATGCTCTGGGAGCAAAATATTAAATCTGCTACCAGAGAAATTAAGCTCGCTTTTGCGCGAGAGCAAAATCTACATTTACTTACGATAAATCCGATTGAAAGATCAATTCATCATATCGATAATAATGTTATATTATCTTACATGGATTTGGGAGATAGGAAAAAAATAGCTGAGAACATGCTACAGAATGTTCATGTTAGTCTTCACCTGTTGAAAAATTTACAAAAACAAGTAAAGGAGCGCAGCAATCGTATTACAAAGGGTACTTTTGTGATTTTTACAACAGATGTAAATTGAATGAATTAAGTATAGCAAAATCCATTTAATATTATTTCAGACATAATTACAGAATTAAATATGGAATACAATAATTTATTTGCGTCGCCAACAAGAAGTCCGAAATATCACAATGTGGAAATTAAGAAAGGAAATGAAGATTTTGAAACTGACTATTGGCCAAAGATATCTGACTGTGATAGTTCTATGTTAATGTTTGGAGATGGAAAACAATACTTACCTATTTATTTATCACCTGAAAACAAAGGTTATGCGTAAGTACAAATTTTGTACGCTGTATTATATTATAATACATTTTAATTCTAATATATTTTTTTCTGAATATTATTAGAACACATTTGTTCGTAAATGAATTGATTGATATAGAACCATGGAAAAAGCATCCATTACCATGGCATCCACCAATATGTCAATCACCTATATCGTTTAATGAAAGATATATTACGCATATGTTGCTGGATGCAACTGTGCAGCAGCATTCTCCAGACATTTCTATGAAACCATTTCTACATAGTTTGGTTCACACTGCGGATTTGGCAGAAATTGGTCAAAGAATTTTGACGGCAACTAAAGCGGTATAATTGATTATTATTTTGAATTTATTATTATTATGCATGAAATAATTATAATATTCTAACAGAAAATTAACTATTTAAAAACAGAAAGTAGCAGCACCATGGGTATTGTCTATGCTTGCATCTTTACATTGGAGAATAGTAGGAAAACCTCGTTTAGCTTTGGATTGCCTCCAATTAGCATTGGAAAATGTTCCTAAAGAATTTAAAGATGTACCTTTAGTTAGTATAGCTTCGATATACCATAAAGTAGGTTTAATTGACGATGCTTTAAGACTTACGGACAAAGCTTTACAAATTAATGCTGTGGAGGTATGCATGAAAATGTAATTTAATATTATATTAAATATAATATTATATTAAATTATAAAAGAAGTTGTATTTTTATAAAAAATATTTTTACAATATTAAAAAAAACTACTTTTTGCATTGTTTAGATAAAGGAAAGTCATATATTTTGTCATATAATTTATATTTCAGCCAATGACTAATTTTTTATTTGGTATATTATTGAACATAAAAGGAAATTACACAGGAGCTATATATTATTTGAAACAAGCGTTAAGGGTGGATTCACATTTATACGATAGTAGGGCATTAATGTTATTGAAAACATTAGCCTGTCGTGAAAAATTTAATGTTATCACAGGTAATTGTCCAGGTATGTAGATGTAGATTTCGATATTGTGGATATTGTTTGTTGTATTTGTACGATATATTTTCACATTATTTTTCATTTAGTTCGTATCTAATTTGTTTATACAAATTACATATTTCTATGTATAAACAAAATTTCTATGTATAAACAAAAATGTATAATTTATTTTTATTATAAACGATGAGAATTACAGAATAAATGATAATAAATTAAAAATAATGAAAAAAGAAAAAAGAGCAAAGACAAAAATATAGATTAATATATTTTCTTATTTCTTTAACTTTGTTTCTTTTTTTATTTTGTAACATTTTTCAATCTTTGATTTTTTTGCGATTATTATGTTTTTATTTATTTGTAATTGAATTTGCATAGAATTTATTGTGTTTTTTCAGTTGATTAATTTTGTTCACTATTGATGGTACTGTGTTCTAAAAAAACACAGATTATTGTGATGAATAATGACAAACATTGTCATAATCACAGGCTGTGAAGAACAAAGAACTAATTTACATAAACATTCTACGAACCTGCCTTCTGTATTACTTACTAAATATAATTTGCAAGCAAGTGATACATTTTTGCGTAAACGACAAGTCAAGAATTGTAAACATATTAAGTACATTTCAAAGACAGAAGAAACAGGTGCGTATTTTTCGCACGTATTTATCTTAAAAATAGATTTTGTTAGATTGTGCTATGTACTTTTTATTTCACATAATTTTGACAATTTTGTTTTATTTTTGCTTAAAGTAAGCATAATATAATTTTAGTTTAGTTTACAATTGTGCATCTTATATGTTAACATAATCTTGTCTTTTTATTTGTTGTTTTGTTCCTTATATAATAAAGATTTTTGTTGCTTATTTATGCCTTTTTTATTATTTTACCTGCTTTGGATGTTATGTAATTTTATTTTATTTTATATGATGTACTGCAATTCAAATTTAATACTTTGATAGTATTTTCTTTCAAAATAGAAATATAAATCTATTATTATATTCTAGTTAATAGTAAAAAAACTTATTGTAGGCATGAATTGTTGGAGTAATCACAAAATCGGATTATTGGACATGTCATACTACAGTAAGAAAGAACATGTACGTCAAGGTCTTATACATTCATTATTACTTCCTAATAGTGCGACTAAACTACATGATCCACATGTGCATATGACCAGAATTTCAGATAATGTAAGCAAATAATTTCAATGATCTCCCACAATAAAATCACGTACAGATCGTATTATGTATATAAAGATAAAATTATTTTCATATTATTTAACATATTAATTTAATTCACAAATCTCTGATAATTAGTTAGTACACAAATAATTTTTATATCGAAGGACATGCTACGTACATATACTGATTCATTTGATAAAATTCCTGACAATCAAAAGGAGTCATATTATCCAAGTAAGGATGAATGCGATGAGCTTAAATATGAAGATTGGGCTGCTTCTCTATTCGTATTTCATAAATTTATACGACGAAATGTGACGTATGTAATCAATTACTATGCTAATTATAAAATATGCTAAAATATATCCATATAACAAAAGTTTGCAGTAATTTTACTGTAACGCTATAATATTACTACAATATTACTGAAATATTGCAATGTTGCTGCAACATTGCTGGAATGATCTGTGTTACACGAGTACTATTTCTCTCTATATATATTATATACAAATTGTTTATATATTAATCTTTCAGCATCGAAGATGAGATCAAATCATTGGATGATGATATTCCGAATTTACAGCCAATATGTAATAAGAGTAACTCTGAAATGAGTCGTGTAACCGAGGTGATGCAATTCTCGCAGTTACTACAATACAAAGCTGAACTTGATATGGCTGAGTGGCTGATGATGATGACTGGAATGCAGAACGACACTTTGCAAGGACTCGGGACCAAAATCGCATTTGCTTTGCAAAAAGTGATTATAAAATTCTATAATTATATATTCAGTATGCATATAATGTATTAATACATACTGTCTCGAAATAGCATTATGCTTCTTGGACCTTGGCAATAGCCGCATCATTTTATTGGCGCGTAGCAGGCGACAGTCGCAAAGCGCTGGATTGTATGTGGCAAAGCCTAGAGAATACTCCGAAGGATATGCAAGACATACTTCTCGTAAACCTGGCGTCTTTACTTAGTTCGCAAAATTATTTCCACGAAGCCCTCGAAATCGCTCAGATAGCACTCTCAATTGGTCCGGATTTCATAATTAATCATTATGTTGTTGCTAATCTTCATGCTGCTTTGGTAAATTAAATACTTTACAATTACAATACTATATATAAGTTATATTATATAATGAAGCAAATATTTAACTGACGCACATTTTTTTTTACAGGGTGACTTCGAGACTGCTGCAAGTTTTTACAGATCTTCACTTGATCTCGATCCAAATTTTGAACCGGCTATTACGAGGTTGCGAGTGATATTATGTTTCTTGTTATTTGATGATAAAAAATTCGCAATGAGTGAGATACTGCGGAATATTTTGTAAAATTACCTTTTGCAAATCGTTAATGCGAAGTAATTTGACTAAAGTGCCTTTGTACATTGTTAATATGAAAAATGAGAAGGAATGTACGTTACAGTATTAAAGTATGAAATGAAAAGCAATTATCATAATTATATATTATTATATGTATTGCAATTGTATAATTTTAAAATGAAAAAAAAAATAGTTGAGTGTATGGTGACACAAATACTTGTTAAATTATTACAGAATTTTATAATCAAATAATATAATCAAATAATCATAAGATATATTTTCATTGAACTTCTAAGTTTAATATTGGCTTTTCAAAATATTTGAACCGATAAGAAAAATGAGCACATTGTTTAGATGTATTATTTAATTATTTGTTACAGATATTATTTATTTTCATGAATGTGATAACTTCTTATTATATTAGTAAACACACATCATGAAGCAATACATTATTGAAATGTAAAAATTGAATAAAAATAAATTTTGCAATGATCTTTATATTGACATTTATGCTTACTTATACATTTACTTATACAGAAATTGTATAAGTACGATTCGAATCTTCCATGCGGCAGCGAAGAAAGATATCACTGTTATATTCAAATTTTTTTTAATTTATTAAGTGTCGCAAGTACAGAATAGATTAATCAATTTGATCATATAGTATAAATTTGTTGTGTGTAAATTTGATGTTTGTATATTATGTATTAAAACCAAAATTCACGATATTATATGAGAAATCGGCATTACGATTGTATATAAATTGTATAGAGTTGTATAGGGCTTAGATGTTACATTTCGTGAATATTGATTTTTTTCTAATTTGTATACTGCATATTTATTAATATTATACTATAATATGAGATAATGCCGTAACATATTATATTTACATTATCTGTTATTAAAAACGCAAAAAATAAAAATGGGAGCAACAAATATATACAGCGTCTCTGTTATCATGTTAGAATTGATTCTGCTGTTTGAAGTTAATTTCTTCGCGTAATGAGAGACAGATTTTCTGTTACCTTCATTCTTGCGTTAAGAAGCTTTATGCGAACATAAATATATTTTTTCGCATCATTTTTAATTTTATCATTTTTTATGACGTGCATGACAAAGTCAGAATAGTGAGAATGCAAGATGCTTTGGATTTTAATGATTAATACAATTAATTCTATATTTTCGTAGAAATGCATGAATGCCTTGTGAGTGAGTTGTGCAAATCATGACAGAGTGACAAAGACCAAAAAAGGATTAGAAAAGGAGACTTTAGGCACCATCGCAATCACAGATACATTTATTATTTATTTATTTATTATTTATTACGCTGTTGCGGTTTTTTGTCATGTCAAGGGCCCAAGACGTAATTTGATTTATTCCGGTAATATCGAAAATTTATACAATTGTCTTGCACTGCGCCTATTAATGGAAAATTACACATATGCTTCACATTGAATGTGTATATACGTATAATACATATATATACTATATTATAAACATATAATAATAATGATCACTGAAATCGTCAGTGTTAACTGTGAATACTGCAGTATATCGTGTCGGTAGTGCGATTCCGTCGAGTGAACTTCATGCAATCGTAGCATCGTCGGATATGATACCTTGCGTCGATAAAGAAAACGTGCATGATTGTTCGGTCAGTTGGTTATCTCCGTGAGATCATAAGGTAACCGGATCCAATGTGAGTCCCCTAAGCTTTGAGAATTTTTTAAATTTTTTGCTAAGATCTCTCAAAATTGAAAATTAATTAACACATTCGAAAAAAGAAACACTTCTAAACGAAAAAAAATATGAGTCATATTCATGTATTTATAGAGATGCAGTAGATATCTAAAAGAAAAGTAGCATTTAGGGCACCTTAGTAAAATGTATACCCAATGTGAGTCGTGTACATGTCTTTCCTTTTTTATATGAAAATATTAAAAATATGGAAAATAAAGTGATCCAACGTTATTTTTATAAGTTTATAATTTTATTGCATAAACATAATGATGTATAAATAATGATTTAAAAAAGCTATTTAGCAATTTAAACATTGAATACCTATGTTCTTCTTCTTAAAACTATACTTATGAAATATTCGCAGTTCGGACAAATAAAAGGCCTCTTAATTTTTAGTTAATTTTTAGTTAATTTCACATAATAATCTTTATGAACATATTTGTGAAAAATGTTACATTACGCATGTGTTCGGACATGGCCTACATTGGTATCATCATACAAAGACTACTTTTTCTTTAATTATAAACAAAACGTTGTGACAAAAGTATAAACTAAGTATAGTGTTGTAAAATATGAATATAGAGCTACAATAACATGAACTACGGAAATTAATAACCATGTTTTTAGAATTATCGAAAGCAATTACTTACGGAATATTACATTACAACTACGATGTATCAGTTTTTCCTGTTCTTATGCAAACACACAATGAATAACATGATTTATAAATCGATGCAATCGAGTCGTACAGATCGCTGCTTGAATTACTATTGTCATCTGTTAAATTATATAAGCATATAATTATAATTAGAATAATCATATAATTATATACAAACAACGAATTTTAGGAAACGACTTTGGGAAAATGAAATTGGGCCCGGTTATCTTAGTTATCATCTGCATAATGAATATTTCGGTGATTGATTATGTGGATTCGAAAATTGAATCAATTGAAATATACGTCATTATTAAATTATTATTATAAAAAATAACGGCATAGTAACTTTTGCATTTCCTGCTTACATTTTGTTATTGAACAATAAAAATTTCTTAGATTAAGAGACTTTCATGGAAAAAGTATTTAAAAAATATTTTTCTAATCTCTTATCATATTATAGGCATAAAAAATTATTAATTTTTCTATTTAAGATATTTTTTCAATATCTTAATTTTTTCATCTTTTTTATAATTTCTTCAATATTTACAGAAATATAGAAATATAGAAAACCAGATTTTAGGATCACATCGATTTCATTTATAAATTTCAAATTTTTATAAATCTTTAAATTAATAAATATTTTTTGTTAGTTCACAATTTTAGTAAAAAAACTAACATGTTTTATAAATCCCTACTTAAAATTTACAATAGAAACCATTAGTTATGGATACAACATCTGTAGAATCAAATCGTATTCTATACACTTTATGATCACAATAAATTTGCAAGTAAAAAATGTTTACATTCGAATAAGTATAATATTGTGTCTGCAATCTGCAATAGGAATTATATACGTATAATGTAATCAAAATTCAAACGTAATTCGTATGCGATTACGAGCACGAAATTTATACATTCCTGTCAGCATTGCTTGTGAGACACTAAACGTTTGTAACGTGACTGTACGACTAGCAACATATCTGCATTTAGATGCTATAAAACTATGATTTCTGTCCGTGTATTTCAAGGTAGATATTCTATGCGTTTCTCTAAGCAAAGTAACCTGTACATGCGAATAGAGACAACTAAGTAGCTTTTTAGTAATTTCTATCGTATAATGCAAGGAAATATTTTAAATAAGGATATTATACTCAACAATATATATAATATTATATATAATATATATATAATATTATACTCAACAATCAGTTACATACATAATAATTATGTTCCATGAAAGAACATATTTCATAAAAATATCTTATTTTCATATTTATTTATTTATTTAACATACTTTTATGACATTACGATATTATAACATTAAAGATTAATTTAAGTAATCGTATAAATGTTGTTTTACTTATTACACTTATTACACGTTGACAGTTCCAAAAAGGAACAAATATTGTAATATATTTTCAACTACAAATAATTATAACATCTATTAAAATATATTGTAATAATGTAATAATTAATCATGAATAGTTATAATATTCAATTTTTACATGTCTCTTTATTTGAGACTTTTACTTCTCGTGATGGTTTTCAGTGTCGAAGCGTGATGTATCATGGAAGCCCCATGATAGTCGCTGTCACACGCACAAGAGTGTTATTTCTAATCTTGTGCAGTGGCCAGCAGCTGCATTGGGGTCCAATATATTGCCCCATATTGCATCTTACGGTATTCTAGTCAGTTTCGCTCGATTGGACCAGATTCGATCCACGTATCTAGACTCACATCAGATGTACGATGTCTTACGCAATTTGCACATTATCTTTGATATCCTTTATAAAGTAATACGGAAATACACACAAAACAGTTTACAAGTAACTATAATTATGCTTTATCGACAATGATCAGAGAAAAAAAATCATGTTTTAATTAAAATTATACCTATATTTTCTGCCTAATTCATGAAGCAAACAAGATTTCGAAAATCTATTAATTATTATAATTTAAGAATTAGTTTTATGCAAATGTCTTATTCTATAATCTTAAAAAGAGTCAAAAAAGTAGTAAAAATGTGTTTCATGTTTTTCTTTATGGACTAAATAATTCAAACGTTTCAGAATTTTATTAATAATATTAAAATTTTATTTTTACTTAATTTCTTTCTTACTCTCTCTCTCTCTCTCTCTGTGTGTGTGTGTGTATGTGTGTGTATGTGTGTGTGTGTGTGTG
>NW_012130079.1:518534-527220 GCF_000143395.1 Atta cephalotes
GTGTGTGTGTGTGTGTGTGTGTGTGTGTGTGTGTGTGTGTGTGTGTGTGTGTGTGTGTGTGTGTGTGTGTGTGTGTGTGTGTGTGTGTGTGTGTGTGTGTGTGTGTGTGTGTGTGTGTGTGCGAAAAATTAAGCAAAAATAATAATTCTAATACTATATTAATAATACTCAATACTATTAACAAAATTCTAATATACATATATTTGTATTTAATATATAAAACTAGAAAGTTATGCAAATATTTTCTGGAAATATCTTTTTTGTTCAAATTGAATAAATACAGACTTGTACAATCAATTTATTACACATTTTAACACATATAGACAGAGACGGATTGGAATTAAAAACGTTACCTGATAAATGTAGTAGAAACCTCAAATTTTAAGTAATAAGTTTTAGAAGTACCACGCATATGATCAAATGAACAAATAAAGAAATTTAATTATTTATTTGAAATTTATTTATAAATTGTTCATTTATAAATTTAATTTGTGTATTTATTTTTATATTTGTATATTTATTTTTTATTTATTTGTTTTATTTGAATAGTAATAAATAGCAACATATTTAAATACTCAAACATAATGGCATATTTTCAACAATTGAAATTAAATAGTGGCATATTTTCAACAATTAAAATTAAATAGTGTCGACCAAATTACCATGGTATCAAAAAGGTTCTTTTCAGTAGAATCACTTATATTTGATGGGCTCTAAAAAAAAGCGTTTTCAATTATTTTCTTGAGCCTTTCCCTTGGAGACATTTGATCGGTTGCTCAATGGGCCAGTCCGCCTCTGCAGGCCACTCAATATTTAAACAAATATCTTATTATAATACACAATATGAGATTATTCATGACTAAACATTTCCGATTTATGTTTAAGACCTTTTGGCCTTATTCAATTGTCATTTTAATGCATCTTTGTCATCGCTTCCATCACATAAAATCATTAGAAAGATTGAGCAGTAATAGTCAAGGATATGTAAGAGTTACAGATGAATAAATAAAATATATGAAAGTGCAACTACTTCTATGCAGTAAAACTGTTAGAATACCTTTTTTTTCTTTTAAATTCACAATTTTGATAACTAAATAGAAATGTGTGAATCAAGATTTTTTAATAGAATAGAATTGAATTTTATTTCTTTCTGTTCAAATCCGAATCGAACTGAATTAACAAAATTTTACTCAAATCAAATTAAAACGTATCAAATCGTTAAAATATTAATTTTAATTAACAATAAATTATTTGTTATCTTTTTGTTAGGTTAAATTTTAATATATAAATAATGAGCAAGATTTATATATATATATATATATATATATATATTTATATATATAACTTATCGGCAGGAAGTATAATTTTATAAGATTTTTAATATATATAAATCATATTCGAACCTCTCAGATTCAAAATTTTCAAATCTAAATCACAAATCGAATCTTATTTAATTCAACTTGATTCATATTCGAATAGTTCACACATTTCTATAATAAAATAGATTAAAATGTTTTTTATTATTCATATTACTAAACAAATTTTTTTAACTGTCTTATGATATTAATATATAAAATCGCTGTGCATATACATTAAATAATGTAAACATATTTGATTTCATTTTTTGTTTGTCTCTTTCGATGTCTAGTTTTTAAAAAACGATCTGTATCTCTAGTTTTTAAAAATTTGAAGAATTGAAAGAATGTGCTTTTAATCAGATTTAAAAGCAAATGACACGGTACAGAGAATATCAATGAAAAGCGCGCGATTTCGCGATAAAGTAAGCTGTGGGGACTGGCCATCTGGCGATTCTATAGGCCGATAGGACAATTCAGCTCAAATACAAAATTCATCATATTCGATCTCCTTAACCGCGTACGTCTGTATGACAGACCTACTGCCGTTTGCGAAGCGTTACGCTAAGACCCATATTGTCTATCGTTTAATGCCACCCGGTTAAAAAAGTCTATCTATCTAGTGACAATTCGGCGATGTTAACGAAAATTATCGATTAATTACGACATTAAGACGGTGCTAAAAATAATTTCCTGCTGTTAATATCGAATGATAAGGTTGGCCTTTTAAGAACGACGAGACGAAATTGTTAAGTTGCCTGCATATTTGCAAAGTTTGCAAATTTTGCAAAGTTACATGTTCACCGGGTGTAAATAAAAATTACTCACATATCCTAAAGATGACACATATTGGAGTTTCCTAAATTATATAAATTCGAATAATTGTTAAGTGTTCCAATAATATCCTTTTGTTGCGGTCGTAGATCGAAATAGAATCTTTGTAGAATCTGGAATAGGATGACCAGAGAGTTCGTAGAATTAGAATATAGATCTATGGCACCAGCTGACGTATTGTTCTATTCATTATCATTCTTTTATTCACTTTGTGATATAACCTCCCTGTTGAAAGGTGTGGTATAATATTTCCTAAAGCGATTCTTGGCGACACGTCAATGTTGAAATGGAAATATATTCTTCAGATTGTAGGATCGACGAAAGAGCAGAAAATCGTAGAACTTTGCGAATTGCACTGTCGAAGGATTCCCCTTGGGATAGTCGTGATGATACGAATCCGCGAGAAGGAAGTTCGCGCGAAAGTCGATCGGAAAACGGTCGCATTTCCTCTGTCCACCATCGGTCGAGCACAACTGCCGATACCATCCTAGTTCACCCTTGGTTATATAGCACGATACCACGTGGTCATTTAATCCATCGACCAATGGAAGGGTAGCTTTAGACAAGAGAGACCAATGGACAATCTACTTTAAAGCTGCAAGACACGTGTTCTTCGGAAATAAGGACACAGGAATTACGAGCGAAATCGTATTTACCTTGCTGAAGTTGACCGATCAAATGGGAGCGGTCTGTCTATCCGTCTGATCATTGTTTCTGTCCTCAATCTTGATAAATCGTATCTCTATCGTATTATCTTTTTAAAGTAACGAAATCATCTTCGTCTATCACTAAATCTACATTGTTACAATAATCTTTCTCTGCAATGAAACTATCGGATATGTTTGTAGCAGTTATATCTTTGCATAGAATCGCGATCTTCTTATATTTTGTATACATTTCAAACATTTTAGAAACACATGAAATTTTAATTATTTGTTATTCAAAAAACCTAGACATATTCAATTTCTATAAAAAGTTGATCGTCAGGGTGGAATACTCCGTTTCTCCGTTGCGAAAACACTTTGGAGCTTTTCATTTCAAGAGCAATTGCGACGTTGTATTTTTGCCGATTGTGTAAAGCCCTCCTACGAACTTACATAAGAGTTTAGGCTCTGACCTGTCCGCGTTGTCGTTTGTCACAGCCGGTGGTTAGCTGATGGTGCTGGTAGTGGTGGTGTTTAACGATATTGTGAAGAGGTGAATCCCTAAAACGTACCCCACATACATACCGACGTGAAGCAAGTATTCCGTTCGGTAAGTAGTGGGATCCGGCATTAGGTCGACCTAATTTGTACATCTTTCATCGCGTTCTCGCGATTGTGACGGTCACGGATAGTACCGATGATTTCCGTACACGGTGTTTCTTCGGGATTGAATTGTTTTTGTTTTGCGGTTCCACTGCATGTTTTTTTACACATTAAAAAATTTCCATGCTTACACATTAAAAAATTAATACAACGCAACTCTTACTACATGCATTATACAAATAATGTGCAAAAACAATAAACGATCATTTAATTATCATTGATTATCAATTTTCTCAGTGTTATTTTACTGACACGATACGTGTCAGCAATTTATACATATTAGCCTCAAATAAATTTCCTATTTCCTACATAAACGTGCGTTCGCTTATCAACACAAATATAATGCAAAAAGGAATTAAAAGCATTGCATTTATAGTGAGGAAATTATGTACAAACCTTTTTTATCTGTACATCTTTCTTTTATTTTTACATCAGAATATATCATTTTATAATTTTAAACTGTTATCGCGCTACACAATTATATGGCACATTGCAAATTTGCTGATTTTGCAAAAGAAATGTGCATTAATATCTGCATTATTATCAGGTTACTGATCTGAATGAAACTCGAACATGTCATTAATCGCGCGATACAATTATATAATATACAGCTGGAAAAATGTGTGTTACATTAACACATTTCACGTATTCAAAACGGTTCATTCAAATGTTTGTGTTAATTTAATGTAAAAATATATTAGAAAGTAACACAAACATTATGTAAAAATTAACATAAAAAATACCACACTTTGACTACCACAATTTGGAACAAATTGTGAAAGCAAAATTCTTCGATAAACTTAATATTTATTTATATTAAATTAGTACGTATGTATATTAATCTTTTATTCATTTATCTTAGAATTTATGTTTTAAAACTACGTTATTAAATAGTGCAGCGTAGAAAATTACTTTATAATTTCACAGTGTTGAGCTGGCCTTCATTACGTCCATCCATTTCATTACGTTCATCCATCTGTCCGATCGTTCAGCTAGAAAACGGCTTAACTTTTTCGAATTTTGTTTTCAGCAGTAAATATTCGAGAATTTTAGCTCCATCTAAGCAAATCAATTGATCGATAAGAGGTCAAAGATTAATTTTAACGAAGTTCTCCCAATAATTGCAAGTTTTTCGTTGTACTATTTAATTACATCCAATTGCAAGGGATTAATTTTTATATTATTTGTTCATTTACTCACAAATTGTGATTTTAATATTTAAAAAATATCAATTTAAACATAAAATATTTCTTCTTAAAAACATCCTGATATATTAAAAATTCAATACAAGAAAATTTAACAAGAATCAGTTTTAATACAAGAACAGAATGTTTATCTTGTATGATATTATTGAGTAAATATTGTAGACAAAAATTACAAAAAATCGTTGCTTCCTACGCAAGATATATACCATTATAAGAACTGTGTATTATTGCGTCAGCAATATAAATCTTACTATTAATATAGATAGATAAGCTGCATAATAAGCGAAAATTTTTGCGAATCTGCACAGAAATATAGAATCCTTATGGTCAGAAACGTGCGCAAGGAACATCGATGCAAGGTAGAGACAGCAAGGTTCGGCCGCTTTGACTATATTTGGTGTGTAATACTGCGTAGTTCTTACAAAGCACAGATGATGAAAATTTTGACAATTTTTGTGAGAAATTAAACTGAAAATCAAATAGAATTCGGAAATATATCTATTTTCTTAATTGATCAATTTTTTCGAAAAATTATTTAAAAAATAAACAGATATTCATAAGCATTAATTCATAGCTCATCAGATATACTTCAATTGATAGCTTATCTCGTTTAATCCATTATGACTTTCACAGCTAATTTAATTTAGTGTAATATGAGAACTATTGTCGCAATTTTAATTTGCACATCATAGAAAACGTAGGCCAGTCATAATTTGGGACACGATAAACCTTTTTCTTAAACCTTTTTCTATTTTAACAAAATTATTATTATATTCTTGAAATTTCAACTCAACTTCAATTCTAGCTTGACTTTGGACGGTACAGACCTAAACGGAACAACAAGTTAAAATAACATTAAAATAATATTAAAATTAATCATTACTGATTGAGAAATGACCTTTAATAGATCGTTTTAACTTCACGATAACTTGTAGTTGCTTGGAGAAGGCGCGTCTGCTTGCGAGAAAGATTTTGTTAGGACAAGCGAACAAGCATTTAAAATACGCATGATAGAAAACGAAGGACTAGGATACCGACTTTACGCCCTTGTGTGTATGAAGGGGGACGTGTGCATTCTCCGTACAAAGGGGGTACAATGAAGTGAGAAAGGAGTATCGCGCGGGTAACACTAGCCGAGTAAGCTTCGGACACTTTTTAGGATTCACGGCTTATCATCCCTGGCTCTTCAGGCTTCCGTCTGCCTGGGCCTGACTGTCCGCCACAAACACACACGACTAGGACTCGTTCCGTTATTCTATGCCAGAAACTTCTTAACTTACGTCTTACTTGCCGCTCGCATTACTCTGAATCATAGTGATTTCATTCCGTTCAACTGCCGTCGCTTCGCGACTCGACGATAATAATCCGCTATGCTACCACAACAGATTACTTAAGATAAAATCGCTTTTCCCGAATTAAATTATAAAATCCTGTATAGACAATAAATGTCTGTTTTCTATAGCTGTTTTCTATAGCTGAACTAGTATATACTTGTGGCACTTACATGTGTGAGGTAGATATATGTTGATATTTTATTAAAGTGAGAAAAGCAATTTTAGTGTAATTTAATCCAGAAATAAAAACAGATCTTTAGATTATTGAAGTGAAGATTTAAATGGAGGACACGTTAGATCGAAGACACACGAGCAAACTTTAATTTCAAAAGAGTTTTGTAAATTGCATCGGGAATGTGATCGTGTTGATTTAATTAATCGATCCTCCAAACTTGGAATAAGTATAACTAGCTATTTATTAGGAATTTGTACCATAAGTCATTATTCATCATGCAAATTTATTATAATCAACGTTTAAATTGCGATCTGCATAATTCATTTCTTGGTTTTGCAAAATTTTATAAACATCTTTGAAAGTTTAAACAGTATTACAATAAGTAGTCAAGTAGATGTATTACTTTCAGATTTATCTTTTTCGAAACTTATTTTTGCCTTTTTCAGAAAGAAACGTTATTATATCTCATGATTTGTAAACGTTGCATTTAATGGCGTAACTTACAATACATGATACAATCTTCCTATATTTCCCATAGAAAGTTATTACTAAAATTAAAGTTACACATATTTTAAGATGGAATTTTGAAGAATTAAATTATTCATAATCATTAAAATTAAAATCATGATTTATATAGGATTGTGCACATTGTGCATATTTATTTATTAAAATTTTACTTTTTTTTGGAGGTAAAAAAAGATAAAATCATTGAATAATTGCCTTTTTCACGAGAAATCATTTCACTGATTGTATCGTAATTATATCATGACTAAACATTGCAGTTAATAATTTACAATAAGTAAAATCTTTTTATATTCTGTAAAAATTTGTCACTAAAATTAAAGTCACAATTTAGAACTTCGAAACTAAAACTCTTTTAAAGAATCTAATTAAAAAATTAAAATCGATTTATAGGACATTGTGAATGTTTGCTTATTAAATTTTTACGTAATGAAAAATAAAATCGTCAAATGGTTAGCTTAAACTTCATTTGTTTGACACAAGAAACGGTTCATTGATGATATTTAAATAACACTTATATGATAAATGATCATAATGATAAATAATTATAAATAGTTGCATTATGATACTGTAACTTTAAAACAAATGTAAAAGATACACAACATATTTTTAAGCTTAACATATTATTAATGACAAACAATTCGCTCTATTCATTGTTTCTCAATGCTTCCAGTGTTTTTGGGGTTTTTAATTTTCTTATCACAAATGATTATGATGTTTTTAATCCATCGTAGTTGAATTCGTTGATTATATAAGCACCCACCTTAAGTTTATGTCATATTTCATCTTAAAAATTTATAATGAAATAAGACAGAAACATAAGACGGTTTGCTTATGATATACTTTTCCCTTTGATTTCGTCAGCTGCTGTCTCATTGCTGCTGGTTCCTCTTCGAATCTTCATATATTATAACTGTTCTTAATTTGTAGTAATAATAAATGATAGCATCATTATTACATTCGCAATAGAAAGTTTAACCTTTTGATTACAAGCGTTGTACACATTTTTTGAAACGTTTATAGTAAAAGTAAATTAAATTTTAGATGAATAAGATGAATTGTTTAGAACTTCTATTGATTTATGACATTCTTATTTCATACAAATTAATATAGAAATAATAAATCAGTACGACATATCATTAAAAAAATTTATTTCTGTCTTTTGTCTGTGATTTTAAGTAAGATTTTTTTAAATATTGCAGCCAAAAGGTTAAAATTAATAAAAAATTAAATTTAAACAGTTTATTTATCTGTTAATCACGCATGTCCTAATATGATACAAAGCGTTTTTATTTAAAAATATTATTGAGAATACAGTATCTCTTTTCTAAGTTGTACGCAATATTCATATTAAAGTTGTTCAAACGTACACTTTTGTGTTATTTGGATAAATTTTTTGATATTTTATCCTTGTGTCAACAAACTTATTAATAGAATTACTTTGTTAAAGGCGAAACATGTAATATTGAAGAAATTGCATAAAAAATTTAAAGCGCATGCTATAAACAGTTTGAAAATATGTTATAAGTTCATCGACTATAAAAGTCATCAGTTATGTAGCTTAGATGACCTATTATAAATTATCGTACGAGAGTTAACAATATCAGACTGGGAACATTTACATTATCTATATGTAACGTGTTATCTAATATGTCGAAGACGTAGGATGTAAGTAAAGCTCTCTTGTACAATATATGCGTTCTTGCGTAACGAATTTATGACACACACACAAAAACACGCACACAAAAACACATACACAAAACACACACACACACACACACACACACACACACACACACACACACACACACACACACACACACACACACACACACACACACACTAACTACTACTACTATATTACTTACTACTTATTTAATTTTAATTTTTAAACTTAAACTAATTTAATTTAACTTAATTAATTACGTTTACTTTAAGTTTTAAATTTAATTTA
>NW_012130079.1:527240-533287 GCF_000143395.1 Atta cephalotes
CGTATTAATATCGTAGACGTAAGGAGTAGTAGTAAAGTAACGTACTCTCGTTACTACTAATATACGTTCGTTCGTCGTAACGTAACTTAACTAGTACACACACAACAACAACACACACAACAACAACACACAACAACAACACACACACACACACACACACACACACACACACACACACACACACACACACACACACACACACACACACACACACATACAATCACACATATTTCGCATATTATTTTTTAAAGAACAATTATTTCTAAATATTATCTTGTTTTAAAATTATTATTATATCTTTGTAATAAAAGTGTTTGGTTGAATTTATTTATAAAGAAAATATCAAAGATGTACATTTATTGCAATTTTTCAATTACTTAATATTTTTTATGTAGGCTTTAAATTTAAATATAATTAAAGTAATTGCTTTTTGAAATTAATTTTGAAAAATGTAATTTTTATATCTGTTTGATTATCTGAAGCAGAAGTTCCCAAAAGATCCACTTTTCTTTTTCAATCATTTATGACTCGAAAGTTTTCAACATTTCGATGTTCTTAAAACAATAAAACTCCAATAATAATAAGTCTCCAAATTTATTAAAGAACTTTTGTTAAAAGGTTCATTCTATAATTTCACGATATACGTAAATTCTGACACAATTTTTACTATATCTTTATTAATTATTTCAAGAAACAGTTATTTAACAATAGGCCTCGAATACAATACAATTTATAATATTATCTGTATCTGTTATCTGTAATATTTTAACATTTAAAATTTACAAATATTATGCAAAAAATAATGGTTTTGTCGTAAAACGATAAATGTTAAACAATATGTATAAATATTGGCGCAACTTTTGTGACTTTTTAATTAATTAATTTTAAAAAAGTATTATTTAACAATAGGCCTTGAGTATAGAATAGTCCGAAAGATTCTCTGTATCATTTTAGTATAAACTTTACAGAACTTTACAGACATTATGCAAAAAATAATAATTCCGTTAAAATAATAAGTTCTAACGTAGCTTTTGTCATTTCTTTATTAAAAAAAGGTTATTTAACAATAGGCCCCAAATATAGCACAGTTCAGTAGACTCTTTATATCATTTTAACATAGAATTTACAAACATTTTGTAAAAAATAATGGTGTTCTATGATTAAACAATTAATGTCTCAAGATGCGTCGAGATTCTTGATAGCATGTTTTAGCATCAAGATCAAACACAAAAAACGAACACTATTAGCGTAAAAAAAAATATGTTAACTTCGTAATAAAAGACAATTTCTACGCCAATGAGATTGACAAGGCTTCTCGCATGGAGAAAAAGGGATTAATCTCGTTTACTTCGTGCAGATTTAAGGTTTCTTGTGCAGCTCTTCGTACCTATATGCATGCATGTGTGGCGGTCTTTATATACGTTTATATACACATAATCACCGAAATAAGTATGTCTCTTTAAAGCCATATCTTATGACAATCTAACAATCAGTCTCTTTTGCCTTTTGTCTCTAACTGTCGAACTGATTCAACATGTTATAATTTATAATTGCGTACCAAATCTAGTAACAGTGCTTTCAATCATTTTAACATTTAAATAACACTGAACAACAAAATTTGTCCCTTTCTATATCTTTTTTGTACTTTTTTGTATCTTTTTCGTATATTTTATAATACCAATATGAACAGTCACTTCCAATGTATTTTTGTCTGCTGAACATGAATCCGTTACTTAAATTTGATTTTTAGGATTCATATTTTTCATTCATATTTTTAAGAAAAATGTCATCAAAGATGCAAAAACCGATCATTTTAAAAGTATTCATGACGTTGTAAAATTGAAAGAAAATTTGTTTTATTAATGCCATATTTTTATTAATGCCATATATATAAAAGTGTCTACTTATAGTTTTAAAATACGATTTGTTTCGTTTCGACATATTTCGTTTTCGAGCAATTTAGAATTACTTCTTTCTCATGTATACGTAAAAAAGGCACTCATTCCATCACTATATTATGTATTTTATTGACACATTCGTTATTAGTACCATAAAATTAGTAATACAGGAAAAAAGATATTTTCAAATTACTATACCTCAAAAACAAAAAATTATACCAAAACGAAATAAGATATATTTTACAGCTAAAAGTTGATATTTTCGCGTAATGAATAAAATTCGCGATATGAACAAAATTTAGAAATAAAATTTATTACTGGTGTTATAATGTCATGATAACCTTCAAAATCATCGTTTTTATTCTGAAACGTCATTTTTTCTAAATTATGACTTGATAGCCAAATTTGGATAACGGATTCGTATTTAGCAAGCAAAAATATATCGGAAATGACTATTCATCTCACTCTTATTGCAAAATAGTATTAAACAATAATATCACTTAATTTTTCACTAATTTCTTTTACATTAAACATTTTTCGAATTTATAATCAGTGTATTATAAAAATTAGAACTAAGATTCAATATTTATTGACATATTCGTCAGCATATAATTAATCATAAAATATAATAAATCATAAAATTAAATAAGAATTAACTACTTTGGTACTGGGTATAATTTCAATGTTGACCAATGTAATAACAGAATTGCTTGTTCGTATATTTAAAATTGATTTAGAAAAAATTATAATAATATGTGCAAAATCTATTGCAACCAATAATTGATATAGATTATACACTATAAAATTCATATTTCTTATTGTATTGATTTGTTATATTATTAAATATTTCGAAGAACAACCAATTTTTATCTATTATATTATATTTTATCTATTATATTGGCTGAAATAGATTTGTTTGAAATAGATTTATTTCTTATCATATCATTGATATTTTTTATTTTCTCTTAAATAGAAAATTAAAAGCAGAAATTGTAACTATATACACTAATAATATTGAATGTCAAAGCAAATTCATCACCAACTATTATTTAAAAAAAAAATAACTTCTTATTTTTTTTTAATGTCGAAATGTCGAAAACTTTCGAGTTATAAATGAATGAAAAAGAAAAATGAATCTTTTGTAAACTTCAACTTCAGCAAATAGATATCAAAATTACATTTTTCAATTAATTTCAAATTGGAATTTGCTTTAATTACATTTCAATTTAAAGCCTACACAAAAATATTATAAAAAATTGAAAAATTGCAATGAAAAATATCTTTGACATTTTGTTTAAAAATAGATCCATCTGTATTCTAGAAACAAAAAAATTTAGTACAATGATAGTAATGAAACAATTTGGATATAAATGTTCTTTAAAAATATAACGAGAGAGAGAAAGAAAGAGAGAGAGAGAGAGAGAGAGTTTATCATCTTAAAATTATCTTATGGAATATTGTATTTCAATACAAATTTTTTCATGTTTCTTAAAAAAGCAACTATAAAGATATTAACAAATTTCTAAGGATTATATGTATTTATTAACTTTGAAACTTTAACTATCGATAATTGCTGCGGTCAGAAATTTGCTAATTGATTGATTTAAACCTAATCGATGTTCGCGGATCTAATGGATCTGAACATTTTCTTCGACTACATTGTAAATTATTTATAACAAATGTTTTTTATAGCTTTACATAATTTTACTCCTTGAATTTTAAATACAAACATTTTCATCGGTTTAAATTCGTATTATATTGTTCTTGAATTTTGACTTTTTATAATGAAAAAATTTTAATTAGATTAAATTATATAAAAAATAATGTGTACTTATATATATTTTACCGAAATTTTTCAAAATATATATTAGCACTTCCATTGTTTTTATACAATAATTAAAAGAAGATAAAGAAAAAGCAAATATTATATCAGTCTCTTTGTAAAATTTTATAGAATCAAATTTTTTAATTTTTGTTTTGCATAGACATTAAGTATAATTGTTAATTAAGAAAAAGTTACGGAAAAAGTTTTGCTCGAATATCTCGGAACATTTTTTAATTCAACTTAATTTACACACATTGTTTTAGTAATAATTAAACAAGTTTGCAATATAATACGAATTTTTACATTAAATTATATAAAAAATAATGTATATTTTTATGTATTTTCACCAAACTTTGCAAAATATATATTTGTACTTCAATCATTTTTATACAATAATATAATTACATTACATAATATTATTACAAGATTACACAGTAAAGAAAAAGCAAATATTATATTAGTCTCTCCGTAAAATTTTACAGAATCAATTTTCTAATTTTTATTTTGCATAGATATTAAATATAAATATAAATCATTAATTATAAAAAAGTTACGGGAAGAGTAATTGCTCGAAAACTTCGGAATATTTTTGAATTTAGCTTAAATTACATATTATTTTTTAGTAATAATTAAACAAGTTTGCAATATAATATGAATTTTCAAGTAAAGCCATCTGTTTTGATTACCGTCATACATAATGCGAAGATAAAAATTACCTTCCAAATTTTTTACAAATTTGCGGGAAATTTATTGAAAATTGCATTTAATCCTTAAATATTTAACTGAAATATTTAACTGAAATTATAATCATAATTACATATAGATCTTTTCAACATTAATCTGAATTTGATTATATATATAACAAATATTTAAAGATTTCTTTTAACGGAATATTTCTTTTCAATTCAGCTTAAATAATATTTTTCGGATACTTAACAATAAGAAAATAATTATATGTAATTGCATTCGAAAAAATATTTTTACTATACATTTTGAATAACATAAATAATAATGAAATACAAAGTTATCTTGTATTTATTTTTAATTACAAAATATTTCAAAAAGAATTTTTAAAGAAAAATGTTATAGGTGATAGAAAAATTAGTAATTTATGCTTTAAAACATTCCAGCTGCAATTAATAATCGCGCACTATTGAAAGGAGAATATAAAAATACTGCGCATTCATAAATATTAAATTATATATTTATTCTTAGAATATGTAATAATGCCTAAAATCTTTGCTGTACTGAAGAATTATCGTTTTTATTTCATATTATTGGTAAAATAATTAAATAATATTGTACATTTGTTAGCTTTGTATTGCAAACTGTGTTGTAAATTTTAGGCCTACATGCGCGGTGATATATCGTAACAAAACATCTCGTATTTCGGTAAATATTACAAGTTAA
Source organism: Atta cephalotes (assembly GCF_000143395.1). NCBI lineage: Eukaryota > Metazoa > Arthropoda > Insecta > Hymenoptera > Formicidae > Atta > Atta cephalotes. Next base: position 532,374 of record NW_012130079.1, read on the forward strand.
AAAAAAATATTATATTAGTCGTTTCGTGAGATCTTATAGAATCTAATTATCTAATTTTTATTTTGCATAAGCATCAAATATAATTGTTAATTATGAAATAGTTACGGAGAGAGTAATTGCTTGAAAATCTGGGTACATTTTTAGATTTAACTTAAATTATATAATATTTTTTAGCATTAATTGAACAGATTTGCGATACAATAACAATTTTTATCAAGTATGCATTCTTTTTTGTTTCCGTTAAACATATAATATTATAACGTATAAGAAACGTATAGTAGAAATTGTTTGGGAATTTAGTGAAAATTAATTGCATTTAATCTTTACATTTAATTGAAATTTTTGTAATAACAATTACATATAAACTTTTTTTCAATTTTAATTTGCAATTGATTATATCTAACAAATTCTATTACATGCACACAAATTATATTACAATTGTTTTATTTTTTGTTTGTTGAAAATATTTTAGACTTTATGAAAATATAGTCATATTATACGTATATAAAAATTATATTTTGATATTTTAAAATTGTTAATACATTCTTTATATCAAATATTAAATATTAAAAGATAACTTTTATACGCTTGGAAAAATGTGTTATAATGAGAAACAATATACAACTGAAGTCAATAACCATAATTGGATTTTATTCTAATTACATGCTTCTAAAGTAAAAATAAATTTTTTTTGACAACAACATAACATGCTATATTAAACAAACTAGAAATTATAAATAACTATTAAAAATAGTAATATGCAAACGCAGAAATCTTTGATATTGAAAGTTTTAGATTTTCAATTAGTACATTTATTGCGTTAATATCGAAGATAACAATTAGAGATATTTGAGAATCATGCGTGTGTATATATATATATATATATATATATATATGTATAATTAAATAATTCT
>NW_012130079.1:533307-537139 GCF_000143395.1 Atta cephalotes
TAATAAGTAATAAGATATTAGTTAGTAATATATAGTCTGTGTATATATATATATATATATATATATATATATATATATATATATGTATAATTAAATAATTCTCACAAAATAGTAGTACAATCGTGAGTAATTATTTTCTTAAAGTTTTGTTTTATATTGATTCACAAACAGAAAAACGATTTTCGATCAAGTAGCGAAAGATTGCGAAGGATCAGGCGCTGCCGGGTCGAAGATTTTTGAGATTCTACGCGGTCCACAATCGCCAATTGCGATTAGATAATTATCAAGATATATGGGATTAAATCGCGTGCTCAAAGAAAGTTTAATACGTACCTAACTGCGGAGAAATCACTGATTTTCTTTGTGGACACGAAACAACCGGAGCCGCATTCGAAGTCGATTCCGAGCGACGGCAGGCAACGCCGTCCAACGCGAACGCGGCGACGATGATTTTTGGCGGAATCAAATGTTGATGATCGCGCGACCCAATCGCAATGAAAATCAGATAAAAGAAAGAAGGCCCGCTAATGATCTCTCGCGGATCCGCGCTTTTTCCAGAATAATTGACATAGCGGATGCTCGCGAAGCGACTGCCTGTATAGGAGTTCGTGGCAGATCAATTTGCCAGTTTCTCGGAGTTTGTCCTGCCATCTGGTACACGGATGCAGCACTAGTGGCTTTTATATTGTTCGAAATATAAAATATTTGCAATATCCCCAAGATCATTTCGAGATTCCTCTAATTACCTAACATCGCAGGTCTCGCGATTTCTCGCATGTATAAATTGGATTCCGCGGGATTTAAAAGCCTATGTTCAAACGTTCGTTCGTATTTTCTATTTTTTTGCGATACTATGGGTTGAGCTTTCTGCAATTTCTTTTTAATGTTCTCAAAAATATATAAGTTGAAGACAGTCAGGAAATTTTATTTTCAATATTCAATAAGCTCCTTAATAGCGATAACTTTCTGTTAGAATGCAACTGTTGCCATTTGACGAGGGTAGTATTTCATAAGCAAAATATGCACATATACTCTAGAATATAAGTTGAGCGTCTTTAGCATAGATTACTTTAATTTCAAGTTATGTCAGATTTCAATAATATGGATTTCTTATCTTTTTCTTTCTTATCTAGATAATGATTTTATAGTAAAACATGAGCTTATTAAACTATATATCTATAATTTATTATTACCCATCTATATGCATGCACTTTTGAATCAATTGACAATTAATTAAGCTGCCGTTAAAGTGAATTCATTCACTAACAATAAGATGTGCCTTGTATGCACGTACATAATCCAACTAGGTCGATTAATATTCGTGCTGGCAGACAGTAGAAAAATATCGATCTCCTATGTTAATATTTTACTAACATAAGTCGTTTCATAGAGAAATGTATGTCAATATAAAATTGATATTTTTAAATTATCTCAATTCGCAACTTTGGAAGATTTTTTTAAGTATCAAGTAAACGACGCAACACAACACAACTTTGTACTTAAATATCTAAACAATTTCTTTTATTTATTACAAGCAAATTAATAAAATTACTTGATATTATTGCTTCTTTTGAATCCTATTCACAAGTTATTTTACTGTTCGAAAACAAAAAACACTAATTGTTTTCCATAGTTCTTTGAACACGCTAAATATGAATTCAGTTTACAAATTGTTCCATCATGTTACAATTTTGAAAAATTTGTAGTTAAAGTTGCAAAAAAGGTTTATATTTTCAAGAATTTTTTGTTTGTTTGTTAGAATTTCTATTCTAACTATGATATATAACGTAGTAGAGAAGTTTTTATTGCAAAAAATTAAAATATGTTGTCAGAACTTTCAGCTCGAAAAGATTTTTTAATGTCGGTTATAGCTAACAAGATATTTATGGTTAAATAAAGGATTTATTGTGAAAAAGTTGTGAATTACGTCGATAGCGATTTGTAAAATAACTTTCAGTTAAATACGAATTCGATGTCAAAACTGACAAATTCAAAATCATGAAAGACCTCTATGCATAATTTTTGCAACAATTCGGACATTCAAGTTTTAACATATGTTCATATTGAATGCATCATGTCAATTTTGATTCGTATTTAATAAATTAAAAGCTAGCTAATACTTTAAAATTTAATTAAATATTATCAATGACAACTTTCACAACTTTCTACAATAGATCCAATATTTACCATGTAAATGTTTTATAGAGAGTCCGAAAAGAATTCTTTTTTTATTCCTGTCCGAAATGAATTCATTTTATTTTATTTCTATTTTAAAAGTATTTTTGAATGTCCGAAAAGAATTCACTTTTAACCAATTGTGAACTCTTTTTTTAGATTTAAAAGATATTCTTTTCCTATTTATTTTCTTATTATTTCTTAATTTTAATTAAAAGGAATAAATCATTCGTTTTTATAAAAATTAAATGTTATTTTATTAAAGGTAATATATGTATGCACAAATATACATATAAATATTAATTATATACCTTTTTAAATTTTTTTTGAGTTTAGTTTGAACAGATTATACTAATTCAAAAAAAATAAATTCTTTTCGAGTTAAAATAGATTGGTTGTGCCTATTTTAACCATAATAATAAATACACTAAAAAATCGACACTAAAAAATTCATATGCTGAAAGTCTGAACGACATATGTATTTAATTTTGATTATAATAAAACTTAGAGAAGTAATTATAATATGAGGTAGTCTTAATTATAATATAACAAAATACAAATAGTACTTTTTGCAATTTAAATTACAAATTTTTCAAAATTGTAACGGAGCAATTTTGAAAATCAGATTTGTATTCAAAGTTTAAAAAATTATAAAAAATAACTACTCTTATTCCTTATTCGGTATTCGAAAAAATCATTTTTTATTAAATAATGTTATTTATACTGATATGTGCATATGTGTGTATAATATTTATTATTCTCCAGTAATATTTTATTTGTTAAATATTGTTCATATATGTTTAAAGGACAATAGTTGAAAAAAGAATTGCAATTGTATATAAAATATATAAAAGTCATGTAAAAAAACGTAAGAAAGCTTTTAATTAGAACAAATATTTACAAAATCAGATCTATCATAGTATTAAAATTTCGTAGAGAATATAGTTAGATTAACTCTGAGGTTAATAAACATATTTATATTATATACGAAGAAAGATCCTAGCATCGATTTTTTCCTCGAGTCTACCTTTATCAGTAGAAAAATCGCGTATTCATTCAGATAATCGTCGTTGCGATCGCAACGCTCTTGAATGCTCGTCGAATAACACAACGTTTTACCATAAAAGAAAATATGTCAATCAAAGATTTCGACCGAGACTTCGTACGGTAAAGGACGAAGTTCCACCTTTCCGTCTAGATTATCAGTGCACAGTACTCTATCGGCCGTACATCGGTATTACAGTCTTGTCCGTGTATTATTCATCCCCGAGAACATTCCGTTTCTTGCGGAAAATGCAACACTACGTCGACAATGTTATCCATTGCCGACGACTAGAAAACACCCGCGCCCTTGTCCCGATATTTATAACGGTTGAAGACCATGTTAATAGATTTCTTGGATACGTCAACGACGCTTTTTACTTTGAAGTGCACCAAGGCATGTAATTTGACGTCATTATTTAAAGAATTTTTTTACATCGACATTCGTATGTGTAACGACAGTGTCAACCAGCGGCGTTCGATGACGCGCGGGTCGTCGATGACGTCAGAGGGAAACACCGCTTGCACTGGAGGGTAATGAACTCGTTGCGCCAGAGAGGGTGCGAGGTCACAGTTGATAGAGATATATATATATATATATATATATATATATATA
>NW_012130079.1:540296-574918 GCF_000143395.1 Atta cephalotes
AGAAATTATATATACATTTATTTTTCAAAGAATATAAGAAGTTGTAAAAAATTTATTTCAATTATAATTTTATTTTTTATATTGATTGCTTTTTGTAGCATAAATGAAATATTCAAAGTTGTCAAAGTTGTCAAAGTTGTCAATATCAATGATTCCATCTTGGAATGGCATACAACTTTAAATGTTTTATTTATGCAACAAAAAACAATCAATATGAAAAATAAAATTATAATTGAAAGAAATTTTTCCTGATATAACGACTTCTTATATTCTTTCTTTAAAAATAAAAACATAATTTAAAATTATTTAATTTATGTAAATTATAATAAGGATGACGGCAAAAAAGATGACCTACCCCCATTGCAAGAATTTAAAATCCCATGAAACGAGATGAAACGGGAAGAAATTACCAGATGTGTATGACAATGTGAACAGAAAGAGAGTACGAATGATCTTTATCGCGATAAGAGGGTATCTCGGAGAATCTGAAGAATTGATGAACGATGAAGAAGGTGATGAGAGAGGAACACGGCAACTTCTTGGGTCGGACAGCCTTGGAAAACTGTGGCTTTGAACTGGCGTGCACCATTTCTCGATGCCTATTGCGCCCCTCCGCGCGTAACATGGGGTGGGTGAAAGCAGGATCCGCGATCGAGATAACAGAGGGTTCAAGGGGGGATTGCATACAGGCGCATATAGAGACTCACCCCCATGACGTCAGCGAGCTTTTGGCCAATCGCCTGTCTGCATTCCACCGACGTCATCACCTCCCCCGTTGTGACGTGCATTCCAAGGAGAAAGGGAAGAGGGGATTGCAAGGGTTCGGTAACGGGGTTGTCGTGGCGCATAAGAGGGGGGAGAGGATGAGATGGCGACGGTGTTACAGGATGACAAGGATGAGGGGTACGCCATATTTTGACCCAATTAACTGGACTAAACGACCGCTGTGAAAATTTGCTCGTTTCTTCGGACGATTCGCGATAATATATCCTTAGTCAAATTATATTTCAGATATAGATAATTTTAATATCGCCCGTGATATTATCAAAGTTTAATCTGTATAAAGTTAAATATACATTCCTGAACAAAATTATTTTCTTAGTTAAACAAATTTTTTTCAATTATTCCGAAATGAAAACAAAATTTTTTAATAATGCATTTGCAATGTGTTATTAACCACTTGAAATTAACATCTGTAGTTTTTTTTATATTTAGATGGCAAATAATTCTTTTTTAGTACGATTCAACTTAATAGAATTATATATCAGAACTATAAATCAGAAATAAAAAAGAATGATCTATATATCGTTTTATAATAGTAATTTTTTTATTATATTGCAACCTTTTCATAGTATTTTTTTATAGTAATGATTTTGTAATGACATTATAACTTTTATAATGATAACAGTAATGCCAGAATTGAAAAAGTCACTTTTAAAAGGTAACTCATTATTATTGTGCGTTATTCATTGAAAAAGATTACGTAAAAAGTAAAAGTAATACTATACTAATTTATTTGTTACTTGTAAAGTGTTGAATTATAATTTTCAACGGATAACGAGTAAAAAATAAAATCATTATTAAATCATTTTTAAAAAATAACGACGTTACACAAATGTTACTTTCCATCCCTGACTTAAGCGATAAGAAACGTTCTAAATAAATGTAAGTGTCGCTAATTTTATACTTTGCGACTTTTCTTAAGAGTCTCACTGAATTTACGCCATGCGACACGAAAGCGTCTAGACCTAACTCGTTCGATCGAGTTCACCGAGTGAAAAGTAGGGCAATGATGGTGACGGCTAGAAATGCGTCATATCGCAATGAGATTTTCATACAAACTAACGAAATACTTTGATCAATATAAAAAAATGTGCCAAATATATCTGTAATTTGTTGTTTGACGACAATACTGTGGAAAAATTTATTTATCACAATCAGATACGCAATCAATTTTTAAAAAGGAAAAGATCAAATATATTTAAAAAAAATAAAGGTAAAATTAATGATTGATATAGATTTCTTTTAATTTTAGCAGTTACTTAACGATTTTTTCGAACGAATATGTGTAACATAAAATTGCGAAAAAATTGGAACATTTATACTTTTAATTTTGACAATTATCACACATTATGTGAAATGTCATAAAAATAAAATTATAATATTTTTCTGAGCGAAAAATAAGAAAATTGAGATTTTTGTTTTGTAAAATTTTGACCTCTGAGGCAAACGAGAGTGAGGTTGCTGCACTCTCACTCTCGCAAGGAAGCAACGCGAGTTTTCCGAAACGTGGGCGTCTCTCGTCTGTTGAGAATTCCGCGTAGGCGTTTGTTTGGGTCTATCTCGAACCACGTGCTGCTTTTCTCGCGATGTAATACTGCAATGCGTTTTTATTTTTCATAATTATATAATGTAGGTTTTTTTAAGTAAAAGAAAATTTGCCCTCGACTTTTAAAATTTGACACTTTGAGAATTGTTATGTCTTGGAATTTAATTGTATAATTAAGAAATTCTTTACTTTCAATTATATATCGTTGAATATTAAAAATGCAACTCGATGTATGTTGTGACTACACTTTTAATGAAACTAATTGTAATTCAAATCGCCTACAATAAGAAATTAATTGTTTATTTATCAAGAAGCAAGGAGATGTAATTTCTAGCAACTTAAAAAGATGCTCGTACAGTAATCTTTTTATTTAAAAAAATTAAATTTTGACTGATTAACTAAATTAAAGAGATTGGATTTATATCTTCAATGTATAATATAATATCTGAAAGAGGAAATTAATTTACTATTTCCACACACTCAAAATTCGTTTCTGCTAAAAAAATGAAAATTAACGGACATTTTTTTGGCTATTACACATCACTTACCTTTCTTGAGCTCGCCGTAGTGGCATGATAAATCAGATCTGCTGCCAACATCTTTTCACTGTTCTTTTTCGTAGACTGTTCTTTCTTCATTATCTTTGATCCAAATCCCTCGCACAGAATGCTTCATTTTTCTGAAGTTGGATCTATTCTTTCTTCTGGTAATCAGTCATCGTAATTCTGATCGCGCTGTCTTGAACTTTTCTTGAACTTTTTTTTTATTCGCAGGCCGTGCCGTTGTAATAGCACTGATGATTAGAAAAGCAAAGAAGTATTATCGTGAACGAACTTGATGATTTTCTGTAAAGAATTGCCCTTCCGAGAACGATGTGAACGATGTGAACGGGCCGTCGAGCAGAGAGCGTCCAACCGCTCGAATTTACGTCTCTCAGTGATCGAGGCCGAACTGCAGTCGGGCCAAAGTCCGATAGAACTCGCTGAGTTTTCACTTGGATCCCGAGGCTGGCGGGTTTGAATGGAGCAGCTCTACGATTGGTTGGGATTGGCTGACGGTAACGATGACGTCATTACATTGATTGTCCCGCGCATGCCGCACCACGTGGCTCCCCGAAGATCGTCCTCTCTTCCTCTCTTCCTCTGTCCCTCTCTCTGGCACCCTTTCCATCCTCCAGTCTGTCGTTCTACTGGCCTGGGTAAAAACTACTTGCAGGATATGCAGAAGAGAGAAAGATTTTTCTACTAATCTGTCACCTTGTGCTATTTTACTGATAATAAAAATAGTATCTTTCTAATTGAAAAGCAATTTTGATAGATATCTGCAATTATGAAATATGAATTGTATGTATTATTAAATAAAATTAAATATAAGTATAGTAATAAAATTGTGAAGAAAGAGGGATGTAAATGCAAAAATCAGACAAGCAATATTTAATGGTCAATTGAGATAAGAAGTAAACAAGGGAAGTTTAAAAATACTTTAACTTCAATAAAAGATTAAAGTAACAAAATGCCGCAGAAGTGAAAAAAGAAAGCTTTGAAAATACAATTTTAAAAAATTTCATATCTACATACTTTGCTATATTTACTTTAATCTCCATAGAACGTTCGAACGAAAAGATAAACTTATAAATAATATTAGTCAATATTTTCTAATCAATGAACAATCGGATCGCAATCGAATTTGAACTGTAGCAACATTGTAACACCATTGTCATGTGTCATCTCCCCTGTATCCTTGTCCTTCGTCAGCTCACCGAAGGCTATGTAATCCGGGATCGCGCCCAGGCATCCCAGGAGAGTGACGTCTGTCCTGGATGCCTAATTCAACGATTCCAAAAATACTCAGTTAGAGAAGCAGCAACGACGCAGCCACCACCACTAGCCATCACAGCCGGTTGTTCTTCACCAGCAACCTCATTCACCCAGTTTCCACCATCTCAATTCTCCTCAGGTTCTGCATACTTCTGTGTGCAGCGAGCTTTCATGCCTCACAACCATCATATCTCGATCCCAGGAAGAGGTGTACATCTTCATATCTCGCCGATTATTCTCGAGAGTGGATAGGAAGGGGATATATGCCAATTATCCTCGGGAAATCAACTCATTTGTTGTAATGAAAACCATCCTTCTTTTATATATCAATTACAACATGACATGTGGCATTTTTGATTTTGCCTTAAAAAATTAATACTTATGTAGAAAAAAATATTCTGATTTATCAACGTAAAGATACGAACAAAATACATTTTGATTCTATTAATCAAAATTCTGGTTGTTGTAATTGAAAATTTTGGTTGTCTTGATTAGAATGTTCGATATATTTACAATAAATTTTATATCTTTATGATTGAATTTATCAGAATTCCAATTAATGTTAGGTATTTTTTTAATGTAATATCTAATTTTAGTAGCATCTCCTCCTCGGAATATATGTCTCTTGTATATCCATATAATGATCCAATGTGTTGACATTAGAAATACCGAATCATAGATTTATAGATTGAAATATATTTATTGTGAAAAAAGAACTTGAAAATAAGAAATGTTTTTACTTTTAAATAATTATATATTTATACTGATTAAATATTTGATTTATCAGCACTTTTTATTTTTGTAGTAATTTATATTTAATCCTTTCAGTAAATAAAAAACATTATTATTAATGTTAAATCCACAAAATTTAAAAAAAATTTATGGCAATAAAGATTTATATGTATAATAAGAGAAAAAGTTGTCACAATATTTTTCCCACTTTCTCTCGTAAATTGCCACTTTAGTCGAAGAAGCAGTGATACTCATTTCATTTCTAGAGCTCTTGATAAATGCAAGGCTATTTTTTCTCACCGCGCGCGCTCAATTATCTTTCAAAATTCCCATCTTTTCCTCGTTCTTGTCAATTCGACGAAGGGATGCAGCAAACTGAGGCTCGCGCGAGCGAAAGAGACAGGGAGAGTCCTAGCCAGGCAACCAGGGGTTTCAGGTCGATGCACCCCTATGCTCGCTTGCTAGCGAGAGTTCGACGCCCCGCGTCATCCTCTGACGTCATTCTACCCTACCTCGCAATCCCGGGTTATCCCTCCGCTCCGTCGACACCGATGCAACAACGGGAGTCGACCAGATCAAATTTTCGTCCTTCGTCGAAAACTGGATTGGAGTCTCTTCTAGCTCATGTCGATGAAATTGTTTCTTAAGGCTGATATTCATAGTGTCGATTCTTATATTTAAGATTGTCTTAAGTACAATCTTAAGATATTATAAACCAATTAGAGAGCCGTATTAGCATTTTAAGACATTACTTAACTAATCTTGAATTGGGTCTTGAAAGAATGAATTATAGAATATCGGCTTCTTACTTATTCTATTCTAAATTTACAAAAACGATTTCATTATATATAATTTGTCTTTTGTTTCGTGTATATTACTCTTGCAGAAAACAAAAAATTTCTTTAAAATTACTATGTAAATTATATGAATAAAATAAATCTAGTGATGGTATATATAATACAATATCATAATCGATAACCTCTTTTTTCATAAAAATTAATACGTTAACCTTTTAACTGCTGGATTGTATCTTCTGGTGCCATATTATTATTTTTTATATATCATATTATATTTTTATTAAATTAATTTCTCACACATTAAAATGTTTTCTAATATGTCAACATTATTTTAAAATATGGTATTTAATAAAAATCTTTAAAGTAAAGTTGATAAATCTTTTCAAAATTTACAATATAAAATTAATACAAGTATTTTTAGTTTCCACATATCTATAGACAATAGTAGGAAATATATATTAAATTAAGTTTTAAATAACAATTAAAATTGATACAGCGGTCTGTCAGATAAATGTATGTTTAATCGGATATACATGATAGTCAAAGTATTATTAAATTATGTTACTTTTAATATATTAAATTTAATATATTAAAATTTAATATATTAAAATTCTAATGTACAGTGTCTGTGTATAGAATATTTATACATATAATTTATACATAAATTAAAATTTGATACAATGGTTATCTATAGAAGACATTCGTAATTATTATGACGGAAATGTTTTTCATCATATACATATATGCTTCATAAATATTCATATAATAATTCTATTTTATACATTAATGTTGATTGCTAGCAATAAAAATGCCCGAAGGAAATACGATTGCAGTCAGTCTTAGATATTATATCCAGCGTGTAATAACATTCGATGTAATCAATTGCCGAAAGCAATGGAACAGGACTTCAGTGGAAAATAGTTGTAATCTCATCAGAGAATCTCGCCGTTCGTTCGTTACATCCGGCGTGGAGATTGGCGTGTTATCATGTGAATTCTCAATCGATGCGCCGAGAATTAATATTCTCGGTGCGGCCGTTGGTGCAGTCGATAACCTGTCCCTGACGTAACACCCACGCGATGCAGTTGGCGCGGGGGGGGGAGTGCTGTCTCTTTCTCTCTCCCTTCGGCCAAGAGCGAGGAGCGGAAAGGCCAGGGGGGATGCAGGGGTGCCAAGCAAAACTGGGTCACTGGAGCTTCATTCACATTACGCGGCCATTCATGAGATTTGCCAACCGTTCGGTTTTCGAGCTTTCGGCATATCTCATGACTTTTTCCATAATTCTTCCCTACTGACCTATCATGAGATAAACCGCTAGTTATCTTCGCAATCCCCCAACTCGTAAACGAACCTTTTCCCCTTTCTTTAGATTGAGAAAATACGCCAATTGAATATAACCTCGGGATTGAATAGGTTTCTCTGTCATTTATCTTTTCTTTACCCCCTGCTGCGCAAATAATAGCAAATCGCTTTCTGAGCTTTCGATATATTCTTGATAACGATCTGAGTTAGAAATCAAAGGACCCGATATCGATTTTGATGGACCTTCTCAGAAGATATAAAGTTTATATTACACTTAAGTTTATAGCTCGTTGCATGTTTGCTACAAGCTTTTTATTACGACATATCATCAATTGATTGAAACGTAATATACTCTCGTTTAAAATGAAATTTTGTATTAAATTTTATATCAGCAATCAAATGTAAATAAAGATTAATAAGATTTCAATAAGATTTCAATAAGATTTCATTAGATTCAACTAAATATATAAAATCTGAAATAATAAGATTTAATTTAATAAGATATTTGTTTTATATATTAATCAATTATTTTCATTTGTTATTGTAATGTATGTATATTCGATATACATACAGCTCTTTATGTTTTACAAATTCTAATATAATTCTATAAAATTTTACATTTCCTATTGTAAATCTAAACTTAAGAAGTCACAAAATTTAAAAAAGATATCAAATATTATTAAACACTGCCATATTTTTTACACAATTAATTAACAAACATTAAAAGACGAAACAGTGGTCATGTTTTAATATTAAAATTAATATTTAAATAATAATCTTTTCTTCTTTTCCTCTCATTCTCTTTTTCTCTTTCTTTAATTATGAAGAGCATTAAAACAAAATGATGATGGTTTCGATTCTACAGATATTTCAGACACACGACTGTTATTAATGTTGAATACAATGTATGAAAAAAGCAAAGTTCTTTCTGACAATTTAAAATTTGTCCTCGATAGGACAGAAATCAGTCGAGGGAATTTCTCAATAAACCTTCCGACCTCTCTTCCGGTGGTCCGCCTGGGTCTGCCCGACCTAGTTTTCCCCGGGCAATGACGTCGGTATGACGTCACGGGGACACAAACTAGGTCGTGGGGTCGAAGTACCTCATCGACTTCCCGTGGATACTTGCCTGCTTGTTCGGTTGCCCGATTCATTGAAAAAAAGGAGCGGGATTAAAATGGTTACTACTGTCGAAGTCGGACGTTCTCGTATGTTCATCCGTTTATCGCCTGCCAATCTAATTGAGATTTGATCTTTGTAAAAAAAGAAACAAAAACGTTAATTTTTCTACATTTATATACTTTATAACTTACAATTTATTTGAATGTAATCTTTATTAAAAAGTAGATCTTTATATCCACAGTTTTTGCAGAGAAAAAATAAACATCACATTTTGTATTTGTATAATATTATATTATATGACTATTATATAAGAAAGTCAAAAAATTTCTATATAAAGGTAAAATCTTATTTAAACAATTTATAATTTATATGAGAATTGACAAGATTCAATTCTATTTATAATTTTATATGCCGTGTGGTACAAATAACATTACAAAAAATAAAATACACATATACGAAACATATATTTAAAATACACATATACGAAACATATATTTAAAAATTTATATCGTATATATCGTTTTTATCATTTAAAAAGTGACTAAGAAAAAATTAAGTTTCCCAAAAAAGAGAAAAAAACTATTTGTCAAATCATTTGACAGAAAATTATTGATTATACACGATATACTATAAAATTTTTAACGTAAGAAAAACCTCGATTTAAAATGGATAAATGATTTATTCATTTAGCAGAATTCGCGGGAAAATGAATTATACATATAAATTAAGTTTATATTTTATATCAATTAATTGATAAAATATCAAAAACATGAGAAAGAGTATAAAGATCAATAAATTTAATACTATTACATACTTATTAATAAAAAATTGTAAAACGTCAAGACATCCCAAGAATTAAGCAACAAGGTCTGTATTGTGTTGCAAGTATTACAATATGTATAACTAGGAAATTTTCAAGCGATTGATGAAGAGTTCGATATAAAATAATAAAGTTAAAATAATAAAGTTAATATTTAGAAGTTTTTATTAATATTAAGGAGCATTTTTTACGCCAAAATATATATCAAATTGCAAAAATGAATTATTGTAATCTTATCCAAAGCAAGCATTAAACTTTGTTCACATTCTCTTTCGATTTTTTCCACTCTGATAAATCTGCGTTATCTTGCGACAACTTGCAGGATCGCGAGATCAACAGCACGATTAGCTTTATACATACATTTCTCATCACTTGTCAATCGATAACAGAATATTCGAATGACAATGCATGCACCTCGATTTTTTCATCACCCTCTTATGGAGTCCGGTCTATCTTTAAGAATGATTTGACGCGCGGCAATATAGTCTCTCATTTCAACCGCGAGAATGACTATAGAAGAAATGAAGAAGGAGAAAAATACTTTGTAAGAAGAGAAGAGAGAATCATGTTGAGATATGCGAGGAAATGGTGGCATCGACAGCACAAGCGTGTGCGTGCGTGCGTGTATATGTGTTTGTGTAATGGTAGAGAACGGCCGATGAGACGGGAGGGGCAGGTTGGTGACGGCTATTTTTGGAATGTGGGTCACCCATAAACCCCGGCTTGTCCCGTGACGTCACGGGATCGTCGTCGTGGCAACAGGGACGCTGGGTCAATCACCTCCGGTTCAACCCTCCTTGTTCCCCTTTTACCCTGTGATCCGTTCGAGCGCACCACATTCAACCTCATCGTCCCACCCCTCCAGGGGCTCTACCTGTAACTCCCTCTGAGAGGGAATAGGTTAAAGGTTACGATACCGATGATACACGCATCAAGAGAATCTGTCTTTTACCCTCCAACTCGTGCCCTTCTCTTTCTTTCCATCATACCTTTTCCACATACACATAGGTTCATCCTCTTTGCTCGCGTGCATTTTCATTATGCAGGATTAGACTCTAATATCAGAGGTGAACGTTAAGGAAGGTGATTGTATAGGGCTGATTAAGCAATGCACGGACAATGCCAAGTGTATAATTATTATGATCTTGATATTAAGCGATTAGATTGCGGTCAATGTAAACTTTAATAAGGTTAAATTACTGAATGCGAGGTGACCCGAAAAATTTATTTACATTTCTAATCAGATATTATTTTGGAAGCGTCTTGTCAAAGGAAATGCTGAAACATCGACCTTGGTAATTAAGGGAGGCATTTTGTAAGAATAACGCGTATGTTGTAAAATCAACTTTTCCTTACTTCATTTTAATTAGCAAAAAATATTGATAATAACAGCGATACTAAGAGTTTTTTGATAAACCTACAATATTGTAATCTTTATCAGACGTCACTGTAACATGGTCGCAATTACAATGTACACGCATTGAATTGAGCATCATTGAGCATTTTGTAGCAATGAAAGAACTTGGAATTCCTTCGTAAGTTCTCGCCATCTTCTCGACTACGCAGTATCTACGTCGCGAGCTTTATATATTCTGCTATAACTTCGCAGAGACCTGTATTATCCGTACCTACTAAACTGTCCGACCAAGTCTCGATATGTACCACTTGTCCGCGCGTGCTTTCTTGTGCACTTTTTTCCTTTAACTTCGGTTTCACAAAATTCGATTGAATTGCCATGCGAGTGAAAGGCATGGAATAAAATATTTTTACAATAAGAAATAAGTAAAAGTAAAATGTCAATATTCACAGTGAAGAAACGTTACCGATAATGAAGTTTACCGTAGATATGTTACCTGTGTTAAATGTGCAACGTAACATCAGTGTGTGCCACATGGCTGACTCGGCGGATTTGTTCTACTTGATTCTTCGTTTTCTGCTTTTGAGAAAATAATTGTTGTAATTTATTTTTACTTTTTTTTAATTAAAATTTTTCTAATTTATATAGTTTTTCAAAAATATATATTTATATAGTTTTTAAAAAATAAACTTAAAGGATTTTATTTTTTCTTAATTCTTTTCATTTTATTTTTTCTTAATTCTTTTGCTTTCATTTGAAAATTTTTCTATAAAATAATTATCATTTCTGTTTATTCTTCTTGCAATTAGAATTAGAAATATAATAAGAGTTTGCAATATTAATTTTCTTACGATATTTCAAATGGATTTGATGAAAAATTAAAAAAATTTTACTGTGTATAATAATTGTAATGCAATTTACAATGTATTGCACAATGCAATTTATTATATAATACATAGTTATAATGAAAATTTTTTTAATATTAATTAATTTAATACGTCCTAAAAAAATCCTTAAACGTCTTCAAAATATCAAAATATTTTTTAAACCGCTTATTTATTACATAATACATACAAAAACTTAAATAAATATTTTGTTGTAGCTATTGAATAATTTGAGAATGAAAAGGTTAATTTCTTAATAAATATTCACAATAATATAATATCTAATAATAAAATAATATTGCTCGCACTCGCGCGCGCGCGCGCGCGCACACACACACACACACACACACACACACACACACACACACATTTACAATTATATAATAAATGTTTTCCTTGTTTATTTAAATGTATAATTTTTTGTGAAAGTTATTTATTTAAATGTATAATTTTTAAAAGTATAATGTTTTCCTTATTTATTTAAATGTATATAGTTTTAATAACGTTGATAATTATGCATCGTGCATAATATGGATACAATATGTATATAATTGTAATATAAACTACAAAATAATATGTATAGTTTCTATACGTAATGCAATATTATGATCCTTGTATATATGAGATTATATATCAATAAAATTATTACATATCGATAAAACATTAAAATGAATCATACTAATCTATAATCTAATCTAATGTGAATCATTGTTAATACTAACATTTTATAGTTAATACTGTAGAAGATATTTGACAGTTTTTGCAGATATGTTTAACAAGCACGTGAAACTTTTACTTTCGAACCAAGAGTTTCATTGAAATTCATTGGTGACATTATGTCGATATGATTGTATTACGTTGGGACGCGTCGACATTTCCGTCATCTTTACCGCGTTTAGTGCCAGCAGCTGTTGGTATGAGAAATTTAAAAAGTGCCGATAATATCTCAGTTTTTCTCACCGAGCTGCGCGAACGAGACATTAATAATTTTTACAAGATTTGAGAAGCTTCTCATTTTTGTTGCATCTTATTGTACAACGTGAATTCGACTTGTCTCCAAAAATAATATATTTTTTTCAAATTAGATCTATCGTGGAATGCTGAGCAATAAAGAATAAAAATATTAAATAAAAAATAAATTTATATTTTACGAATATTTATAACTGTAAAAATATCTATTATAATATTCTATCCTATATTAGCACAAATGAATAAACCTCCTGGAAATTGTATCTCTTAAAGCGAAATAACTTACAATAACTTCAAAATAATGATGAAATGAATCGACTAAAGTGTGATTTTAATCATTATTTTGTAGCCATTTTGACGTCACTTTTTATCATAATGTTTTATATTAGTTGCTTGGATCAAATAGAAAGTCATAATAACATCGAAATGGCTACAAAATAATTATTAAAAGTCACTTTTTTTTAACAAAGTATGATTTATTTTAACATTATTGTTATTTGTTCTGCTATTGGAAATATTTTTGGAAAGAATATAGAAAGAAATTTAGATCAACTAATAAGTAAAAAGCTCAATTTAAAAATTAAAAAGGCAGGATATTATATTTAAATCATTTTTTAGATAAATACATTTAGAATATATTTACTAAATATTGTTCCTTTAATTAACAATTAAATTCTATTAACGTTAGTAAGTTATATCGTTTTGATAATCATATTTTAATTAGTAGCGTTTAAGGGCGACCTAGTTCAAGATCGCTCCAATCTTGCCTCATAAGAACCGCGGTAATAAGGTGAACGAAATCAGAAGGCGATGCGGCAAACGAACGGCTTAGCGACCAAGCGACCAAGCTCGGCTCCGTTTTCAGTTTCTGATTATTTTTGGCAGCAAGCAGAGCGAGTAGAGCTCTCGCCTAAAAATGCTTACGACCAATGGCGTATCGTCATTGGTCGTGCTTGTACCACGTGAACGGCCTATGTTGGAGGTTCACAAAGTCGACTAAATATCCATGATGGTACAGTCAGCTGCCTAAGGTCCAGTTGGCCAGTCGCAGCCAGCGAGTTTTCTCCACAAGGTAAGCCTACTTTCTGTAATCCTCCTGGTTGTTCTTGCATTATTGCAGCGCAAGAATGTCTCGAAAGGCATCGACCATCTCTGTTCTTCAGGAGGAAGTCTGGAAAAAATCTTTGGATAGGAGAAAATAAAATGGGAAACTCAATTTCTTGTTCCAGGAATGAATTATTGTTCTTGAAATGCTATTTCGATGTTCGAGGATAATTGTTGGGAAGTTACCGCGTTCGAGTGTTCAGTGAAACGAGTGACTGTATGAAAGATACTTTTCGAGGTTGTGACGATTAATTCACCCAAGATCTTCTAAGACAGTGATTGATCGGCGAGCAATTGCTCGTTTTGAAAGTGACGCAGAGTTGAAAGTGATAGACGAAAAATTATTCCGTTTATAGCCTAACTCAGCCATTGACTTATTTAGGATACTTTGGCAAAATACGCGTAATCTTTTTTTAATTTTCTTCCTCCCATTTTAATAAAAAAACATCGTAAAATTTTTAGTTCCATCAGTGGATAGTGTTAGATTATTATTGTAATCGTTATTTTACGATCAATTTTCCTAAGACTTATAATTCGTAAACGTAAAGAAAAACGTCTTTCAATCTTTTTTCTTTCATATTTTAATTTTAATCGAGAGAAATCGTAAAATTTTTAATTCCGTCGTAAAAGATGATTATCATGATCTTGAGTATTATTTTACGATCAATTTTTAAAAAATTTACAGTTCTTCATGATAAAGACAATATTTGAGTTATCTTCTAACTTAACGAGAGAGAGATTCAATAAAGTATAACTTCTTCTGAATGGTAAAGCTATGTATTTTGTATTTTCTTCTGAATTTTGTCCTTTTTGCTTAACGTATCATATAATTTAATGAGATTTAGTGAATCTATTTTTACAATGCTTGCCTCTTTGATATCGGAGATGGTACGTGTCTCGATAGGACGTGTCTCGGAATGGTTCGAGCGCGAGAAAATCTATACTTAGCAAAGGCGATCGTTCGTAAAAGAAGGCGCTGTAGCAAATACGAACAATTGATGGATCAAGAAAAGAACTTGATTATTCTATGATTTTCATAAAATTTCAATATCAATATTTTCGCATTGACACATTCGTATGCTAACGTCATGCAACAAAATTATATTCTGATTATATAACGCTCGTGCGAATTTTATATTAATTATGGAAATTGCGTAAAGATAAAATATATATGAAAACTAAGCATTACTAACATTTACGAGAGATATTTAAAAAACTTATTTCTATGAAATTAGCTTGAAATTATCTTGTAATTTTAGTAAAGTGAAATTTTGTAATTTTTAGTGAACGTTTTTATTATTTGATTATGATTAATTTTAGCCAAAATGATATATATTTAAACGATGTCATTTTTAACGTTAAAATGTGTAAATAATGATTGATAAAAAACTTTTAACTTTTAATAATCGTTTTGAAACCATTTTGACGTTACGTATTGAAAGTATTTTGGTTAAGTACTTTCTTAATAACTTACGCAACGCGCAAGCAGGAAAAAAACGAAATAACAAAAATATTCACAAAGAAATGATACATTATTCTAGTAAGTTGTTAATGACATCTTGTTTCGCCGTTGCTAAGTATTCGTTGCAACGTTGCGTCACGTTTCGCTTGTACAGCCATGACGTTCCTAAGTATTTTCGGAATGCGGAATGTCGCTGCAGACAAGGTACAATCCATCTTCTTGAATGTTTTGGAGCTGCGACAACGAGCGCGTCGTAGCGAGCTCCGCTAAGTGCGCAATTGTTATCTCTCTCTAACCGAATTGCACAATTTCGGATGCGCGCACAGAAGTTTACCTATATAAGTTATCTGTTTTGAAACTTCGTTTTGGATCCTGCCTTGCCTCGCGGCAGAATGTTCTCTGATGTGTCGATACTTCGCATCACGCATCGGTACGATTCCACGACAGAAGAATCTTGGCTAATCAAAGGAATGTGGCATGTCTCGCCGATATATACGCGATATTTTCCTTCTACACACCGTTATAGCTCTTTCGAATGAAATGTCATACGCAAATAGCGCGACGTCGCATATTCGTCGGCGAGCTCCCTTCTCTCTCTTCCCTCTCTCCCCCCTCCCTCCCTCCCTCCCCTCTTCCTTTCTCTTCTCTTTCTCTCTTATGTTTATTTTCTTCTATTTTATTAATGTTCTTTTTGTTTTTCCGATATCTTTATTTTGCAAATCGCTTGTCTCCTTATTTCATATTATTTCGATTATATATTCTTTTCATTTTTACCGTTATAATTTATGTATTCTGTTATTCCTAGCTCATTTTTATAACTTTATGTTTGTTCTTAGAGGACTTGTTTTAGAGCAATAATAAATGCACTATCTATCTCTGTATTTTTCTCTTTCTCTTTTTCTCATAGTGAGATATTCATGACTTTGTTTATCTACTCGCCTCGCTGTTTCGACATCGAAATCCAGTTGAAGTCGCCGACGATGGGATATCTACCGCGATCGTTGCATCCAAATTTGGATCGTCGACGTTACTCGACGTTCCTGACGACGGCACGTCGCAGAAAGTGGGGGGACGGCCGGCGTCTATTTTTGCGCGCCAGATATTCTATACCATCGTCGCGCGCGAGAGAGATGAGAAAGACGGCTTGAGCTCGTCTTTTTCCAAGCTGAACAATAAGTCATGATAACGTCAAAATGACATTAAAATGAATCAAAAAAATGATCGAAAAATGATTTTCAATTTTTGATTTGAGTCCATTTTGGAGTCATTATGACATCATTTTGATATCATAATGACTTGTTGTTCTGCTTAGGTTCCGCGACACGAAATCTACACACGCGTGAGCCGCATGATTTATCGGTATGAGGCGGATCGATCATGCTTGTCACAGAGATGCGTTAGCGATCAAATTTTTCTCTGGTTATCTAATATTATTTCCGTCGTGCACTGAATGCGGACATCTGAGCTTTCATTTACCATTGCATTCCATTGAAATCTGTTTTTTGTTCTTTTTTGTTCTTGCATTAGAGTGCAGCAAAACTTTCTGTCTTGCTTTTGACGAATATTAAACATATGCTTATTTCACTTTGAATTCCAAAAATGTATACTAGTTCAGCTATAGAAAACACACCTTATTTTCGTTTGCACTATTTGCGCGACCGTTTTACTACGCATCGCGGAAAAGCGTCGAAGCGTTTGAACGTATGCATACGCAAATACTTCACAAAATATTGTTCGATCAAGTTCCAAGCAATGCTAAGAAATTGCAAAAATGATTTTTAATATTAATAATATCATAAAATCATTTTTGACGCCATTTTAATGTTATTATGACATCAAAATATCGTCAAAATAAAAAAATTTATTTGTATTGGTTAGAATAATATAATCATATTGGAACCATTGATACTATTTTGGTGTTACAATTACTTTATGTTCTGCTTAAGTTATTTATTATTTTAAGGAGAAGAGAATTAGATCCCTCCCTTCTAGTCGTTAAAATGAATTATTAGCGACTATTAATAGTGTGCCGGTGTACCAAGGTCTTCAGCTATTGTACATATATAACACTAATATTTGTATTATTTTTTAGGTAGACGCGCGCAACATTAAGACACCACTATGGCGGACGATGAGGTTAGGTGTGTATTCGGATCTGGAGTCTTTTTATATCTTCCCATTTTTTATATTCTTATTACTTAAAAGATCAACGATCGAGGAAAGACCATGGCATACAGTTTCATAAAATCGCGAATATCTCTTAATGTTACATTCTTTTTTTCATATTACCTTCGATGGATCTTCGCCATTGCTGATTTTCACATTGAACAACGGAAACGCTGAACGCACTTCCTACGTGTTGGACATGCAGTAAAATTAGCATTATTGTTGAAAGGTATGCATTGTTTATGCTTTCTGTGATTCTGTGAGAGACCGCTAGTATAAACTGTAGTTTTAGCGAAGATAGTATAGACCTTGTCAATAAAAATAGAACAATGGTTCTACTAAATGTTTCTATCGCGAATCTTTTAATTCACCTTGTTAGAAAGTGTATTTGATGAACTCTAATTTCAGTACCTGATGAAAAAATTATAATTAAGCATATTACGTTTTAGAAATTATTATCGTTCAGCACAAATTAAATTTAAAATTAATTTATATAATTTAATATATTTATAGGATGTTTGGTAACAGATAGAAAAAAAAATTGAATGATAAAATAAAATCACGAATACGATTTTAAAATTTAGTTTTTTAATATAAATATTTACATAAAAAGTGTCTTAAGTATAGGAATATTTAGACACTTATGATGAAAAATTAAAGCATTAAAATTTTATTAATTTTGATATTGTAATTCTGAATGTTTAAATTCATGTAAAAGTCTCTGATGCACATTTAAATATACATTGAAAGATTTCTTATTAAAAAACGAAATATCTACTTGAATTTGTTCTTCTTGATTTTTGCCTTATATTTTTTCATCTAGAAAAACCTGATACATTTTTTCTACTTGTTACTTAATGCCCTGGAAATTAATTTATATTTATATTTGATTTTATAATTTCATTAATTCTAGATAATAAAGTCAATTCTGTATACATATTTTACGTAACAAAAAGGACATACTTTTTTATTCTAAAAGAATAAAAAGTTCAAATACACATTTCTATGAATAAATCATTTTCCTTCAATATACTTCTCTATTATATCAAGCTTTTATGTGTAAAGCTCCGAGGACTTCGAACAGACCGAACCTCGTTTTTTTTCTCCTACAGTTTTTGAATTTTGAAGCAGCTTTTAGTAGCGGATATAAATGATGGTCAAGGATGAGCTATATATAATTTGTGCGCTCTGAAAAAGATTTATATATATGCTATGTAAAATAACGAGGCGATCATAGAAGCTCGCTTCTCGTCATGATTATATCTTTCGCTCTTCTTTTTCCCTTCGTAAGAAACTTTCTACGATCTCCCAATATTCCTTGGCCGTTTCATCCCCCATTGTACTTACATTTTTTATTTGTTTGTAGTTTGATATTCTTTTCATTCTTAATATTTAATTTTTCTATCTCGGAAGAAGAGTCCTCAGAAAAATTCTTGAACAGAAATTTTCCACCAGTTTGGTGACTTTCATCTCTGCATTCTTATAAATAAGCAATTCATTCCCCACGCTCTTTACCTTGATGATTATGACATCATTCCTACGTAATGTCCACCTCGTGGACGACAATTCTTCGTTTGTGCAGTGGGATAGTGGTTTTCTTTCGTATAATGAAGCCAATTTGCGCGGCGCGAACCGCAAATGTAAAAGTTAATGAAGGTTTTTGGACCAGTGCAGAGTAGGGAACATATATTCCACAAATTTCACCGTAAAATTTTCGCTCTGTAGGAAACGAGAAGTGGGACTAGCCATATTACGACCGACATGTCTCCGTTATATGCTCTATGGCCTGATTTTTTGTCTGTTTTATCGTTACACTCTCGTCCTTATTTCGGCATTATTTAACGCGAATCTGGACTACGCTCCGAATCTCTTCGTCTTACTTTATATCTCTTCTTTCCTGCTACTCGAGCAAGCTATTTGTCACTCGCGTCCTTACCTTACGGGAACAAGTTAGTCTTCTCAGATTTTCAATTGTAGATTTAAGGCCAAGATTTGTGATCTTAATTCATTGATTTCCGCGTATTCTAATAATTTATATTTTACCTTGTACTTTTATGACCTTGTACCCTTTCAAAATCGATTTACCGTTTCTCTTTTTTGTTTCTTTCTTATATACTTTTAAAATAATTTATCCGTTTGTCACATTTTCACTCCTTCTGCTCACGATGGCACGAAGAAGACGAAATTTTGTCTTCGAAACGAGAAAATATTTGATATTTGTCAGTACATATTGAAGAAGAAAAATTCTGCGCATTTAATGAATAATAACATTTACCGAAGATCGGTAGAATTTCCATTTACTGATTAAAATCGTTATATGAACACAGTTTGCAGATAGTTCGTTTACTCAGAGTCACGAGCAATAACTCACCAAGTCGACGTAGGAAAACGTCTTTCTTACACAAACTTTCTATTGATAATTACGGAGCTTGCATTATATAGATACTACATCAAGTGTACAATTAAAGTTATTTCAGTTTCATCGTTGTTTACAGGGTATAACAAATTCTTAACAATTTCTAATTCAGAGCTTTTACAGAAAATCTATTAAAGATTTAAATTCTGTTATTAGATTTAAAATATCTTACATTTTCATAATACTTTTGAAACTTACATTCAGAGAAAAAGTGATGTCAACTATAGACAATCATTTATAACATTTATAAATACACAATGATATATAAATTTTGTTTGTAGAATTAATGTATGTATATAATTGGATGATCTATATTGTATTTATTGAATTATAATATAATTTATTTAACTGTACATTATTTCTACATAACATAAAATTTGTATTTTGTAGTTACACTATCATGCATTTCTCTGACAAGTGTTCTATCACAGAACAAATTTTATTCTCCTTGAAATGTTGTTGTCATAAATCTAAAGGACATATACTTTTTTTATATCAGCATAATTTGAGATTTAAAGGATGAAACGATACTTCCAATGCTTATACTCAATTCTAATCAATTATTAATAAAACAGTGGAATATATAGAAAAATGTTTTAGACCAAATTTTTATATTTGTTTATATACACATGTATATATATATATATATTTTTTTTTTAATTATGTATTTAGATTTTTCAGAAATCTAATATTTTGAAAATACTCTTATCTCCATTAAGTTTTAAAGGATTGTTTCATTCTTTAAAATTGGGCTGAAAACATATGTGTCTCTTATATTTTTGTATTTAACAAGTATTTTTTGTATTTCAAGAACAGTCAAATTGATTACGTTATGCAACCAATGCGACTGTTATGACGAATCAATAACCTTAATATATACCATTTTGATTTTTTAGGGCAAAAAATTAAAATTATTGATCTATTATATTTATCAAATCATCTACATATTTATTATTTATCAAAATAAATAATTAAAACTGTGCATTAAATGATTCTTGTTCTTTGCTGTGCCATTGTGAGCAAACTCACAAGCTTCTTCATGTAAAGTGTTTTGGTTTTTTCTCCAATTAATTGGGGAGCTGTTATATAGTAAAAGTAAAACAAAACTTTTGAGAACGCGCACCATACAAACAAACATAAAACGATCAAACAAATCTGGGGTAAAGTAGATATCGATGTATATAAATCGCATGTGGAGTGATTGTTCTCTTCAGGCTCTTCTTTATAGCGCTATATGTCTCTCTAATGCTTTCTTTTTCTTCCATTATAAATGTATAAGTGTGTAATGCATCTAATCACCACGGAGTTTGTGCAGCATGCACCGTATATATATATATATATATATATATATAAAATTTAAATTAGCACTTTATATTGAAGAAAGGTTAATAAAAGTTAATAAAAGTAAAGAAAGAAAAGAAAAATTATTGTATTTTTAATCGCGTTTCACAAATATGTAATCATCAATAAATATTAATAGCATTTGTAACGAACAAGAAAAATTTTTTAAGTGTACATGTCACGGTGTTATTATAATGTCTATTCGAGATGTACAGTCATGTTATGAAAATTTGCATGTTATCGCTTCTGTATTATACATATATGCAACTACACGGAAAGAACATTTTGCTGAAGAATTAAAAAATTTAGCTGGATACAGATCCGAAAATAATTTTGTTAAGCTATTAAAATAATTATGTAGGATATTTGGCTCGCAAGTAGTCAATTTTTTTTTTTCGTAAACGTTCACTTGGGAACAGAAACTTCCCAATTAAAATTACTATTATTAACAACACTGTATATTATTAATTGTGTTATTCCATTTAATTAGAGTAATTATTAATTATTAAGAACGTTATGAATATAGATTTAATTTATAATTTTCAGAATAATCACCTTAAATAGCTTATTATTGTGATATTATTTCTGAAAAATAAATATATAACTGAAAAATAAATATATAAAAATAAATATATATATAATAATAATTGATATATAACGCTGTTATATTGCGGGTTTTCGATGGAATTGCATATTTAAAAGTTTATAAAGAACAATTATTAAAAGAGAAAGACAAAGAGTTGTAAACAAAAAATTAGAACAAAGATATGTTAAACAATACCCATACAAAACAATATTTTACAACAATTCACTTATTTCTTTCCTGGGATGTAAAAGTACTCCAGATAACTGATTATAAGTTAAGTATAATGAATAATATTACAAAAAGTTTTGATATTCGAATAATCATTTTGAGCATCTTAAGTACATAATTATTTTAATGTCAAAAGCTATTTTCAAACCAGAGAGACTTCAGCAAAATATATTATTCTTTTCTTGTATGATTTATTTTTAATAAAAACACATATCGCACCGGTTGGTAAGATCTGCACAGTTTGTAGAAGGCAAAGCTAATGGTCGGCCGAAAGTGCCGCGCGTAATGTCATAAGCGAAAACGCGGCAATTTGCGCAAAACGATATTACAAGATGCTCGCTGGGTACGCTGTTGTAGCGCTTAACAGCGACAAAGTTATATCACTTAAGACAGACTCCATTAGCTCTGCATCGCCATGAAACACGCGAAAACACAGTCGCTACGCTAATGCTTTGCAAGGTATTCCTTGATGGCGAAATCTGGAACACTGAACGCGTAATCTTTTCTTCCTCTCTAACTCTCTCGTACTCTGTCGCTCTTTCAATATCTCGTTGAAAAATATCCTTTTTCACAGTCGAAAGGATCGCGCTCTGCAAAAAGTGTTTTAGATATCGTCGTACGTGCGATCCATGACACAGAGAATATACTAACGAGAAATGTTTTTTCTTTCTCTTTTTTTTGCAGAGAAAGCGCATCGAGGATGTACGTAAGAGAAGAAACTAGCTATGAAACGTAGAGTCGCCTCTTAAAGGACGGCCACTTACCAAGCGGATGAAAGAAATCCTTTCATCGGAACAGGGCTTACGCTCGTTTTATTACGAAATAAAACTCATTGCAAATATTTCAAATTAGCTATATTATTTTTGTGAAAATAATTAGAAACAATAAGACGTTCCTTAAAGTAGACTCGGAATATATGTAATATACAGAAAAAAACTTCTTGTTTACGTTTTTATTTTATACAACAAAAAGTTTAATATCCATAGAGATAATTAATAGCCCTAAATGTAAATAATGGCAAAGTTAGAGTGTTTAGAAAAGTTATTTTTCTTCTAATATGTATATTTTTAAAATATATTAGATTAAAAACTGATATTATTTTAAAATATATTATATTACTTATAATTTTCTAATATACTTATTTCTTAAGAAAATTTGTATTGTAGTAATTACTATAAATTAATTACTTTGTAACTGCACTTGCTCTTTCATTTGCGACTCGTGAAAGTTTAGACAGAGGGATGGGGGTGCGAAAAATGTTAGAGCTCGTATTGTGCAATACTTTCTGAATTCGCGTTCCATGAGACGCTTCGGGGCTTTCTCAGATGAGATGTTTTAAGGGAGTTTCGCACGAAAAATGCAGGAAAAGAAGAGGAAACAGGCGGAGACCGAGAGGAAAAGGGCGGAGGTCCGCGCCCGCCTCGAAGAGGCTTCCAAAGCCAAGAAGGCGAAGAAGGGTTTTATGACCCCCGACAGGAAGAAGAAGCTTAGGGTAAGTCCGTTTTTTGTTTCTTCCCTTTTGAATTTGGTTCGCACGATCAAGTGTGTTTTCACAAGTCGTGGGGATATCCTCTTTAAAAACTCGATCGCAGTAAGTCCGACCGCGAATCTTACGTCATTTCTCTCTCTCTCTCTCTCTCTCTCTCGTCAACGATAAAACAGACGTTAATGCCGCGTCAAGTTTTCAAAAATGTTTTATATTACATTAATACTGCTGTCGCATCGAATGTTTATTATCGACAATTAATTGTAAGTTGATCTCATTCCCGATTTAACTTGACTCGATTGCCTCATCGCACGCTATAATCTTCTCCTGCGTTGTTCGAGCAATATCGCGGTAATCATCTTCTGCACCCTTTGTGCGCCGATTTTCTCGCGAAATATTTCTCGTAACGGCCACATCCATTTCTGTATTACTTTCTCTTATTCTCCCCGCTTCCACCACTTCGTATTTCAATGTTCTGTTTCCCAGCAGCGCGCGGCGGAGCGTCCGAAACTTCTCAAGTTTTATCTCGCCTTTTTACCTTTACTTTATGGTCCCTTACGTTCGCCATTCTGTATCCATCGTCGTGCAACATTCTACAGAACATCCATGTATCTCTCCTTCTCCGGTTTCTCTTCATGCATCGTCGTGAACATTCGCAGTCGCAGTACGTAAAGTTTCCGTATGTGTATGTAGATTACCTCTCGAAGAATCTTCTTGCGTTTACTGGTCCCGCGCGCGCCGCGCCGGCATGTTATTTTCTCGTAAATCCACCTTCCTTAATTCCTTCCTTCCTTCCTTTCGTTGCGTCAATATTTGCTATCCCGTCGAATACCAACCGACGCGACGTTATCTCGCCGTTGACCGAAAGAGAGAAAGGCGTTAGTCGCGAGCTTAAATTATTTCGTGAGTAAACCACGAATGGTAATATTTCTCTCGAGCATTGTGAGTTTAGCGCGTATGAATTTACTTCCGTTTCACCTTTCTGTTATTGTACGGTACATATTTATATAGACACAAAGATTAATTATATTGCATTTAAATCTATTTGTTTTAATAACCATTTTAATATGTAATTAATTGATAATGTGGACGTATAATAGGCAATTTATATATTTATAAGGCATTTTTATATATATATATATATATATATATATATATATAAAATATATTATATTTAATATATTATATTAAATAAATGTAACAATAATCTACTTCATTGCATATGGGTTAAATTGTTCACACATACGGTTTATATAGCCTAGTATACTATTGAATATACAAATTTAATTTCCATTTAAATTATGTCAATTTCACGCAGTTAAAAATTGATTCATTGGTGGATCCTGTAAATATTTCAGAGTACATTTTCCTGGAGAAACTTCTCTCTCGTCTTACGAAATATTTTTTCTTCCTATTGAGTCGAATCTCACGAATTTTTCATATATTTACAGTTGCTGTTGCGTAAGAAAGCCGCCGAGGAATTGAAGAAGGAACAGGAAAGAAAAGCGGCCGAAAGGAGGCGCATAATCGAGGAACGTTGCGGAAAACCAAAGATCGTCGACGAAGCCAACGAAGGTATTTTGCTTCGTTACGCAATCCTGCGAAATACATTTATAATACATTTATATTTAGCAGAGATATTTTTTACATTCGGACAAAGTTCGCGTTGTCCTGAATAAAACTATAAATTTACCTCTTGGATTTATCTCTACTTTTAATCATTAGCAGCAAGAATTATTGCACAGAAACGATGAATTCGAAATGTTAATACAATGTCGATTTGTGTGAATTACAGAAACAATTTTGAAGAATTTGATTTTTAAGAGAAAACGTTTTTATTTCTTAGATGTGATCTGTGCAATAATTTTTATATTTTAGCACAATTGCATTTATATAAAAAATATGAAAATTTTAAGTCACAATAATGAAACGTAGTGTTAATTTTTAGTTTCAAAGGTCGAAATTTTATGTTACTCCATTTCCCATCGTGCTTTATTAATCTTTTTTACAAAAAGTTAGTAAATTTTTGTTCGAAAATGCAGAACATGCGGAGGAAAGTATAATAATTGGTATACGATTTTCAAGATTTAATTAGCACATCACTGAGAATTCTTTCTACTCTGAAATAATTTTTCGATCCCAATAGAAAAAAGTATACATGAGAAAGTACAATAACTTGAGACACGTTTCAGACAATATACGCGAACTGTGACGTTTTTCATGCGCTTTATTTTGTTTTACATTATTTTGTTTCTAATAAACTACACAGAGACCCTAAAGCGCGTGCTGCGCGAGTACCACAATAGGATCTCGGCATTGGAGGATAAAAAATTTGACATCGAATATGTTGTTAAGAAGAAGGACTTTGAGGTACTTTCGAGAGAGCAACAATTGCGAGAACGTTTTCCGCAACGTGCAGTATGATAACGCGGCACTTATGATACAGTAATAATAACGATGTTCAATGTTGTTGCACTTATGTAACGCACTGATCTCCGCCCGGTTGCACATTTACGTAAAGCGATGACAAAATGTAATTAGAGTTTTGGCAAAGAGACCATCGCCACGAGATTGCTGGATTGCACAATTTTATAACATGCCGGCTATATTTAGCCATCGCCAATAACGCACACTCGAAAATAGCACCTAAATGATGACAAATAATAAAAAAGTAGAGCAATTTTTTATAGATACCTGAAAAGAAAAAATGGAATAATTCAAAAACTTTTAAAAAAGAAATAATAAAATATGTATCTTTGCTATAGTCTCGGCCAAAAGTATCAAGTATTAATTATTTAACACATTTTAGCTTAAAAATTGATTCAGAGC
This sequence comes from Atta cephalotes, assembly GCF_000143395.1. NCBI lineage: Eukaryota > Metazoa > Arthropoda > Insecta > Hymenoptera > Formicidae > Atta > Atta cephalotes. The sequence goes on from NW_012130079.1 coordinate 566,044, forward strand.
ATTTGCTGTGAAAATTATTCTTTATTTCGAGATCCTTTATAATGCTGGTAACCAATAGGAAACAATATAGAATTCCAGATAAATGAAAAAACATAGATGCCTAATACTTTTGGCTCTGTACAATTATATAATTATTTCTTATAACAATGATTACAAAATATCGTAATTAAAAGCTTTCATATTCATTTTAAAGGAATTGCAACTTCGACTTACGTATCGTGGCTACTTTCATCAACCAATAAATAATCGTTATCGAGCAACTCCGTGAATGATTAACTGCTCTTTACTGAAACTTGAATCTTTTGTCGTAGTTTCCGTTCTGTAACCGGACAAGAGACACGAGCTTCGCATTCTTTCGTCGCACCGTTTTTCCATTCATACTTTTCTTTTCTTTTTGTTCTATCTCTACGTAACACAAAATTGTCGTCGATTTCTTTTGATTCTGTCAGCATCTGTTTTTCTTCGCATTAATGTGCGCGCGATTTCTCATACTGTCTTCTGTCTCTCTCTCTCTCTCTCTCTCTCTCTCTCTCTCTCTCTCTGCTCTCTCCGTTCAATCCTTTGTTCTTGAATCTTTGGCAAATTTAATGGCAATTTAAGAACACACTATGGATTATTCGCATCTTGATTATTGTATTAATACGGCTTGTCACTACTTACTTTATTTTCGCAAAACACAAAAAGAAATAACAGAATAACATCGATTTTGGAACACGTATATTAGGTATATCCGAATATACAATAATACATTATTATACACTGCTTCATACAACACCATAATATTTTCTAGTGATTGTAATTATTTACGAGAAACTCTGATGCTTTTCTCATTTTGCAAAGAATTGTATATTCACTGTTTCCCCTCCGTTATTTTCGATCAATGCGCGAATATCTATGTGTATCTGTATCATCGCTCCTAGACGACAAGATTGTTTCAAATTTCATAGTGATGTCTGCACTCGGAAATCGTTCTTGGAAGAGAGTTCGGTTTAAGAGCTCGCTTTCGTTCGCTAGAAACTTGAGACAGTTCTTCACACCATTGCGAAACAGCGACAGTTTATAACATTTCGACTTAGCTTTCACACTATCGGTCTCCCTCCCTCAAACTCACGTTTTCCACCCTCTGCCGTTCAAGTCATACACACGAAATGGACTCCGTATATATTATCCGCGAAAAGTTACATGCAATACATCAATTACGACATGTACCCGTTCCAGTACACTCAGAGAAAAAGACAGATGTGGCAACTGTATAGGTGGTAATTATACAAGGTTTATAGGTAGAATTAATGTATCTCTAATTGAATAAACTATTTAATTATAAACTATTATAATTATTGCTATTATTAATACATAAATTCTACACAATATAAAGTACAGTTACTATCTATATATTTAATTGTTATCGCTATATTTTTTTTACATTTTGCAAAAAATTACAATACATCCGTTGCAACAATATATCCGTTACTTAGAGAGTATTCAAAGAAAAAAACATGACAGTAGCAATAGGTGAAAACTGTACAAATTTTGATAAATATTTCGAACAGGGAAGTAACTCCAATGACTCTTAACCTTGACATATGTTGCAAAGTCATGAGGTCCCCAATAACCTTCAATAGGTTTTAACTGTCGCTCATTCTGCTTTCCCTGTTTTAAATATTCATCCAAATTTTATATATAGAATTAATATGCACAGTTGAATAAATTATTTCATAATTATTACAACTGTACCTTAATTCTAAATATAAAACTACTTGTATAATTATCGTCTATATAGTTGCTACTACTATGTTTCTGAACGTATGTAGCGATATTTACATCAATATCTACGACGTAAACGATTAAGTCGCGAGCATTTTTTTAAGGAGTGACTTGAATTTTAACAGCTAGTGTGAAGTCCATTCTGACCCAGTATCATAAGAGGATCAACGTTCTCGAGGGGGAGAAGTACGACCTTGAGTACGAAGTCGCCAGGAAGGATTTGGAGGTCGAAAAAAAGATTTTTTTTGCAAACAAGATGAGCTGCGATTAACGCCAATACTCTTTATCCTCTAGTCATCTTTTTTCTTCTTACTTTTTTTTTTCACGCGCGAAGCACATCTCACTATTTCTAGCGACTGTTCCGATTTGCATACTCATAAGCTGTCTGTAATAATATTAGGCGTAGACATCGAGGCTGAGTATTTTCTTAGCAGCAGCTCCTAACGTAGCACCCTTCGCGACTCGTAGAATCGCTCAATGTAGATCTGTCTCAGTAACGTTGATTTCTCGCAATGTAGTAGAAATTCTCTACTAGAAAGAACTTTCTTCACTTTATACTTACGATTCCGCACTACTAGACTCACACTCTTACCAGTTCCTATATTTTTCACCCGCTCATTTCCTTTCGTCGAATTTCTCTCATCTCCCACTTGCATTCCGTGATAGGTTAACGATCACGCAATTGTCAGCTTCGTGCTTCTCGCTTCCAACGCGAAAGACTCATTTCTTTTCTATTCTCCCCGTGATAATTACATTCCCTCACAAATAATCCTCTTAGTAGTAATAATATAAATCATCACAGAAAATCGCAGGGCGTCACGTGCATTATTTTTCATCATTTTTGAACATCATAGTTTAAAAAAAAATAAATTAAAACAATGGAACAATTTATTGATACTGATATGTTAAAAATGATAACAAATTAAATTAAAAAAGTTGTTATCATTCTTACCCTATCCGATATCAATGAATTGGAAACAGCCGTTTTCAATTTTATATCTTTATGTAGTGCCGTAGTTGTTTTTTTAATTCCTGCATTTTTTTAATTTTTGAAGCTAAACAATTATAATATAATAACGAATTTTTAAGATAACCAACGGCAAGGATGACAAAACACATTCAGCGGATTCCATTTTGCTCTTTTTTTTCCAATAACTTTTTGTTCTTTTAGCCGAGCTGCAGACGATCTGTTCGGCATATTGGAACAGACTATCCTTACTCGAGGGCGATAAATATGACCTCGAGAGGCAAATTAGGTTGAAAGAGCTGGAGGTAATTACGATCGGCTTGCCTGAAAGAAGAGAGAGCCTGTCGAAGTCCACTTGCATAGATAATTTTTGCCCAACTTTTACCCTTTCTCCCGATGCCCTTGTCTACATGATTTTTTAACTCTGCTGTACGTGCTTGACCGAGCGACATTTTTGGTCGAACGGTTCTCGAAGGCGTTTCTGGTTGACGGGTCTTTGAACCTTCGGTTCGAGCACGTTTGCACGTCTCTTAGATAGGAAAATGCCGCGAGACACTAATGTTCCAAACTCTCTATGAAACTTTGAGGACAGTTTGAAGGAACATAACCAACATTAACTTTTTTATTTGCATCGCGCGAGCCTTAACGTTAACGTTTTGTTTCTATTTTTATTTTGCGCCATTAGCCATTGCATTGATTGCAGTTGTTACTTCGACAAGACCAGATCGCATCGGAAAGTGCTCGCGCGAGAATGGAAAACAAAAACAAAATTTCGTTCTCATCTTACACAATTTCATTCAAATAGTCTCCTTATTCAGTTATTTTAATCAGTTTTCAATAAACACCAACATCAATATTATATTTTATTTTATATTCAACAATATATCTAACTGTTACGCGCTACATTGCGTTTATGTTGTTGCAATTATAACATCGATATGATGTTATTGTTAAATTGATGTAGTTACTGAGTTTGGATTAAAACTCTCGTTTTGGACTAATAAACGGTTGGACGAGCAACGGTAGAATAATAGAATAATAGAATATAATAGAACTTTTGATAACATATCGTCAACATGTCATTATACCCTCATTCGTGGGCCGTGGCGCTTTTGATCACGTTCAGGATAATCCGGGACGTGCGAATGGTCGAAGATCGAAGTTTCGAAGGTGTTCAGCCAAGACCGCGTATACTCCCCGCGATACATCTAGCAGGATCAACGACAGGGCGATCTCCATTTTCACTTTAAGAAAAGGAACTTTAGGGTTCAGAGCGGAATTACGCCCGCTTTAACCCGCGTCGAGCCTCGAGGAAAGCATCTCGAGTTTCCCCGACGCGACGCAACGTCCCATACGATTAAGCATTCGAGCATCGCGCAACTTTTATTACCGCGCACGTGGAGCGAGAGAGGGATCGCCAATTTACTCGAATCGGAGATTTCGGAAAGTTTTGCTTGTTGTGAGATCAAGAACTCTCTCATTGGAATTCTAGCGTCGTTTGTGGTGTGCCATTAGTATTCGAGTCATGCAGTTTATATTCTTCGCTAAAATATGTAAAGCTGGGCTCTCTCTCTCACACGCTTAGATTTTATAAAGCAAAAGGAACTCTTCGATATCGTTTATTTATTTACTAAATAATAATATTGTCATTATTATTAATAATATTAATTATAAATTTCCAAAAAATTTGCAGTTATACATATGTTGTAATTCTTTTTCTCTAATTCTTATCACAGTTGGAAAATTTGTTAAATTTAAATATATTATCCATTCATAAATTGCGTTTTAAATTGTATTATGTTAAATTAACATTCAGATAAAAATTTAAAAATGATAAAAATTTAACAAAAGGATTTTGATAAGGATCGATTTTAACACAAGTACAAAATATTTTTTACTGTTACATTTTATTTAAAAACTCCAATAAAACTCTCTTACAGATTAATAATTTTTATTTTTATATCCCACATTTAATTTAATTTGGAGCTGAATATATATATATATATAATATTATGATAATTTTTACTTTTTCGTAACTTGAGATTAGTGGATGATCCCAGCTTACATATCGCACGCGGTATGTCGCGCGCGATGATCGCACGCTAAAGCTGTCCGTCTCTCACTCCGCCTGTGCTGGCTATGCTCCCCCTTCGCCGCCTAAGCTGTCAGAAAAATAAACATATCGAGGAACCAAAGATTTCTGAGAGACTCTCCGTATTCTTTGTAGTGGAATTGAAGAAGATTTGCCAAATGTATTACGACCGCGTCTACCTTTGTGAGGGTCAGAAGTGGGATTTGGAGCGTGAAGTTCGGAAAAGGGACTACGAGGTACAGGAAAAGTGAAAAGCAGCGACAACGGCGAACAATGCGAGGAGAAAGAGAGCAACCGCCAGATCGCACGTTTCTTTTTGATCATTTCCTCCTCAAGTTGCCGACCCGTCCCCCGCGTATATCAGACGATATGGGGTATCACTCTTCTCCCACCCCGATCTCTCTCTTCGCGTTGTCTCTCGTTCTCCGCCCATCCCCCTTTCTGTACATACGTTTCTCTTTCGATTGTTGTTCTCTCTCTCACGATGTTTTTCTTGGTAGAAAACACACTCTCTTGCCGCGCGAGTCCGCTCCAAGACGTGAAAACAATCGAAAAAATTGTCATGATGTAGACGCGTGGAGAAATCTTTTGACGTCATTTTTAATATTCTATAAATCTTTATAATCTTGATCAGTCCTGTCTCGATCTAGTCGATGATCTACGACGATCTACCTTTTTTTTAATCGCGATCTTTTTGCGAAGCGTGACGGAACAGTCGAACATAATTAATAAGAAAGGGGATTTTTCTTTTTTACATGGATATGAAGTGCCGCAACGAAAAATATTTTTGCCGGTTACATATTTTTGCTCTACCCCTTTTTTCTCTCTCTATATTTTTCTATCCTCTATATTTTCTATTTCTTATTTTTTTTCTTACCGCGTGACGTGCCGTTCTCAATCCGCCTGTTTACTTCTCTGCGTCTATCTTCGCTGTCTGGCTAAACGCACACTGTATCCACTCGCTCTCTTATAACGTATCTATTTGTCACAAGTCTATACTATCTCTTTTTCTCTCTATTATCTAACCATAACGCAAATATATTTCTCTAAGCTTTACTAACTCGCCAAAGAAAATAAAAAAAAAGCTTTACTCTCTCGAGTCAGGGCTGAGCAAGCTTATAGAGAAGACGCCATTATTGTGTTATTATATACTCGTAACTCTGTATACTATATACTGCATATATACTGTCTCTTTATATACTTTTTTAAATTTATAGTATTGATTAGCACACGGATTTGTTAATAATTAACGTTGCGCTCGCGCGCCGAGAAAAATGATCGTGAAACGAGATGGGCGCACGATTTCGCAGTGATAGAAGCAGTTGCCCTAGATATGTTGCAAAAAAAAAGAGTACGCAATCGAAGAAAATATATACACCCACGAGGATCACCGAAAGGGATCACTCCTTCCCTTGGTCTCACGCGAGAACTGAGCTGATACACTGTATGCCTGAGACCACGTGCGCGCGTGTTTGTGCGTGCGTGCGTGCGTGCGTGCGTGCGGTGCAAAATCAGAAATAAAAGCGAAAAAAAAGAAATGACAGTACACACATCGATTGTTACGATTTTTACGGTGTCTTCCTCTTATCTTTTTTTTCATCTCTTACGCTTACATGTCTTCGTCTCTTTTCCTTTTCACGCGTGCGTTTCTCTCTCTCTCTCTCTCTCTCTCTCTCTCCTTCTCTCTTTCCACCTTCTCTCTTCCATTGCTTGTCCTTAACATTCTATTATACAACGAGAATATCTTCCTTCACTAAGCATAAACAAATTTGCTTTACCATGCATGCATGGCTTTTCTAACTAATAAACTATTTAAGAGATGATATATATATATATAGGCGTAATGAACACGGGTTAATTAACATTGTTGGTCATGCAAACTATAAATTATGAGGAAACAGGCGAATGGCTCCATTATAGTGTGGATTAATTTCGCGTTATTGTTGACTTGACCGATCACTATTTGATTTCAGAGCGTCACATGATTAGAAGTAGATTTGTATTTTGCCAAAATATATTGCCGGAATTACGTATCTCATTACGCAAATTAATCACCACCAAATAAATACTCTCATTATCAAATTAATATATATTTATATATATGAATAACATTTATGCAGTAATAATTATAAATTATACTTCTTTTTTAAATATTTATTTATTTTTCGAAATTATCGGAAATTTGATTCTCATGTCCAAATAGTTATTTAGATAAATATTTTACTTTATTTTATTTAGAAAAATATTTTACGTTACGTCAGTTTTAGAGATATGAAATATATTCGTTACATCAATCGCAGCAGTTTAATTTTCGCTGCGAAGTAACACATACACACACACACACACATTTGAATGGATTTTTGATTGAAAGGAAACGGTAATGGTGATTTATGAAAACAAAATGATTTTTTGCAGCTAAATTAATAGCATGTCGCTAGTCTATCGCGTCAACTTTTCTATTAATCTCCGTGATTATGATTTATAAAACTCCATTTGCAATGGATATCTCGAGTCGATTGAGTTAATGGAGCTTAATTCGCGTATACTTTCGTAGCTGTGGCTAAAGAGTATGGCACTTCATATTCATCGCGAAGGAAGAAAAACGTGCAATTATAATCGCGAATCGTCAATATCTTATTTTATTCTAATAAAATACGTGAGCATGAATTTTTATGACTTGATAAGAAAACGTAGCTTTCGTCGCTAACATTTTGAAAATAGTACATCTTATCTGCGTTATGAATTATCAAAAACTTATATAAAAAAAACGTAATCGTTTTGCGATATTTGCGATATTATGTCGAAGAAAGTCATTAAAACATTAAAAACATTTGAAAAAAGTTCGATGGTGAGTATACATATATAGATACTCGATCGACGATACAGGTATAAATCAGTTTCATATAACTTTGAAAAAAACGATTGTCGTATACTTTCTCATAAACATCTCAAGAGTCTATTCAGATAAATTTACACAGCTGTATAATTATATACATAAAAAAAGTTACCCAATCATATTCCTATCATAAAGATGTAAAATGGGATTGGATAATTTTTCTTATGCATACATTTATGTGGCCATGATTAGTTTATCTAGGGATAGACCTTAAAAATTGTAGAGTCGGTTGTCTATATTTTTTTATTTTTTCCATTTTTAACTCTCACAAAGGTGGACTGGCTCAAGAATGGATTAAAAGATCATGAAACCGAAGTGCCATGCTGTGAAAATCTTCAGATCACAAAAAATCCTCCCTTCTATTTTATTATTTCTTTTTTTTCCATCGATCAAATACCCCAGTTCTCGCCCATTTCATTTTAATTTTCGTAAGACAATATAAATGTGTACATGAAATACCCAACTTATACGAGAGAGACATTGGAGTAAACACGTACAGATGTCGTCTATGATGTCTTTAAAATGAAGCGAAACTTGATTTTGTACCGACTCGCACGCACCACACCGACTGTCAGTGTCCTCTTGTCATGGTGTTTTCAATTAGGCTGTAAATAGCGGACTTTTCGTGGCAGAACTCTGTTCTCTTCTTTTTTTGTGAAAAAATTTCACAAAAGAAAATCTTCTTTTCATCGTTTTTTAATTTAAAGAATTTTGTTATCAGTCTCCAATTTTATTACGAGCTTAAACTATTTATGATATATTGGCGTAGCGCATTGACATTGTCAATGATTATCTTGCAGCATTCAAAACAGTTTCAATATGTTTACGCATCGCTGCTTTGAAAACAAATGTTATTCTGAAATAATTAGAGTGTATTACACTCGATATAATATTAAACGTTCGAGTACAAAATAGCAAATGAAATCACCAGAGTATCGATTTCGAGGGATTAGTTTCACGCTTCAAATAAGACGAACAGAGCTCTGGCAGTCTAGAAAACGGATTGTAGTGGATTTTGTAATTTTTTTCTCATCACCCACGGCGGACGAAAGAGCTGATCGTGACCAGCCGGTCCCCTGATTGGCCAAAATGAAATTCACACCCCATCGTATCCAATTCCTCTTTTCTTTCTCTCTCTCTCTCTCTCTCTCTCTAC
>NW_012130079.1:574938-583674 GCF_000143395.1 Atta cephalotes
TACACACACACACACACACACACACACACACACACACACACACACACACACACATATATATATGTTTGTTTTTTTATGAAGCTGAATGAAATGATTTTAACCACAATATTTCAATTGTGATATCAATTTGAAAAACATAGCAAAGTATTATTTCATCGCGAAAATATCATATTTTCAAGTAATTTTTGCTAAAATTTTTATTTTTTGTCAGATATTTTTGTACATGTGTCGGTAAGTTTTGGATAGCGAAACTTTCCAATTTTCCAGATATTATTTATTCCATAGACCTCCATGTTCCCTCTTTTTCCTCCATTTTTCCGTTATCATTTGCAAAACCGCTCCTCTATTCCCGGACCCATCGCCGTCATCCGCTATTGCAGTTAATCCGCAAGCCAATTTACTGTCAATCTCGATCCGTCGAGTGGCTCGCCAGTTGAATATCTGCCCGCTTGCTCAACACGTGTAACTCCCTTTTCTCTTTCTCTCTTGCCTGTGCTTTTGCCACGCAGGCCGCACGCCGATACGATTTGATTCACCTGTCCATTTCTTCTTTTTCTTGATTAACCGTTTGTGGCTGGATTGTCATGCCGTTCACGTGAATCTAATCCGCGTTTGATCCTAATACGCAAGATTTCTTTACTGTATACAAGAATTATTATTGCACAACTTTTAAGAGAAACTTTCCTTTTTAGATCTAACAGCAGTTAGTTTAAATGCATCTGATATTCTTTGTATAAAGTACATTTACTCGAATACTGTCTCGTTGCAATTATTAATTTAAATACCTTATTGTACTATGGACAGATTCAAAATGGTAAAAAAAAAACTCTTCTCTTATATCTTGTATATAAAAAGAAAATTATAAGTGCGCATGAATAAATTATATCATATCAATACCGAATGCAATGGACGTTAATAGAAATATTCGATACATACAGATCGCAGACTTGAACAGCCAGGTCAACGATCTTCGAGGTAAATTGTAAGTATCTTTATTTTCTACGTTATAAAAAACAAGAATCACGCAATTTCTACACGGAAAGAACGATTTTGCTGAATCTAAAAATTTAGCTAGAGAGATATGAAAATATTTCTGTTAATCAAAATAATTGTGTAAGAAACTCAATCATGATGAATAATGCTGCAAAAAGTTTTGACATTCTAACAATCAGTTTTAGCGTTCTATATAATTTATTTTAATAGTCCAAAAAAAAAAGCAATTATTTTCAAGTCTGTTTTTAGCTAAATTTTTTAATACTTTAACAAAACTGTCTTTTCATGTTGTTGAAAAATTAGTACTAAGAATATATTTTATTGTACAACATTTTGTTATTACTTCAGCATGAAACCGACCCTGAAGAAAGTGTCTAAATACGAGAACAAGTTTGCCAAGCTCCAAAAGAAAGCCGCCGAGTTCAATTTCCGTAATCAGCTGAAACAAGTCAAGAAGAAGGAATTCACCTTGGAGGAGGAGGATAAGGAGGTAAGGATGATCGTTTTCGATAAAATTTTCGCATCTACAGGCGACGTGAATCTTTTTGCAAAAATGTTTTTTCCCTATCCGTCAAAGGTCCACTCAAGCGTTCTTTGAACCGTTCTTTATTAATTATAATTATTTTGATATTAGTGGTAGAGAACGTTATGACTACATCCAAAAAAAAAAAATAAACTTTTCAATTTTTATGGGGAAATCATTAACTTTTATTTCGTTTTTATTCAGTTACGTTTAATATTTCTATTCTGTTATAATCATGTACTTGCATTTTTGCTTAATTTCTGATAAATTCATCGATACTTATTGAATTTTGCAAAGGACGCTTATTTTTTACGATCACACGACGGGTAGATACGTAGTAGCATAGTAAATGTTTTATCAGTGAATCAAAAAACAGTTTTTTGTAAGCCTGGTTTTCTTTTTGTGTATAAAACCCAATTGGCAGGTTTTCTTCGTTTAAGCAGTTTTTTCGTTCAATGTATTGTATCCAATTTAGGAGATCGGCATTACATAGCCTTGTTTGTATTCCGATATTGTTGCTATTAAAATATTTATAATGATACATTTCCCTGGAGGAGCATTATTTTATCAGCTAATTTGGAAGCCGAAATTCTCGGAAATCTCGAGCAATGGATAATCGCGCGATAATTAATCATCGATTCATTGAACCGCGGATACTTTTAGTTAAATATATCAGGCTATTGTCATATCGAGGATGTTGAATTTGTGCTAATCGATTAACCTCAAAATGTATTATTGCAATAATCAATGATTGCAATAATTTGAATAAATGTCAATATGTGAGTGTCTTCTCATAATTATCTTGTAATATTTTAATAGCGCGTATTTCGAAGAATAAGATTTTAAATTAAAATATTCTGAAAATTAATTGGATTTAAAAATCTTCATCGAAATTATCATAATTATTTGTTTATAAATCCATGTTTAATTAATAATATAAAGTTAATACGTTTATGCTCGTAATTACTTTATATTTTGTAATTTGTTATTGATTTTGACAATTCAGTTGATACCAATTTTTATTGTTCGATTGTTCGAATTATTATTCAAGTTTCTTACGTGCAAGTATTACGCATATCATAACAATTAGCTGATATAAAAATAATTCATTCATTCAATATACAAAATTATTTTTTTTCATTGCATAAGCAAGGATCTCCTGAAAAGGACTGTCTGTAGATATGTACATACCTATCCGTATTGAAAGTGTAGTAGTAGTGGTAGTTGATTAGGCAATTTGTGTTGTTCTCCACAGCCCAAGAAGTCCGAGAAGGCAGAGTGGCAGACCAAGAAGTAGATTTAAAATAAGAAAAGAAAACAGTTTGAGTGCGAAATCTCAATAAAATACAAACATTACTATTACGACGCAACATCAAAAAAAAAATCGAAAAAAACATGAAATGAGAAAGCCAAGAAACTTCTATACACAAGCGTACACACACATTTGAAGGAACACTTGACACGATAACATTTATATGTATAATCGATTTAGTAACCGCACGCGCGAAAATGTATCGTGAAAAAACGTATGGGAAAAAAGAAGAAAATGAAAAAGAAAATAAATGCGTAAACGCGTCGAACATTTTTAATACTGTTTCCATCGACGTCTCGCGTGTTCGCCAGCGCGTTTTCGCCGTCGCGTTCATTCGAATTGTTGTCAAACTAGTTCGTTAGTACTGTGTGTGCGGAAAACAAATTAACAAGTGAGAATTGAAAATTGTACCAACAACCCTAGGAATTAGCCGACATTTGATTACATCCCTCTTTTGCGCGAAGTAGACGATCAAAACGAGCGAGACATAGGGAGAAGCTGATTCTGCATAAATATTCACGTACAACTGTTATACAATATAAAAGCGATACGTTGTGGCAATAAATCGATCGAAGAAAACGCACGTGAATAAGTTAGATGTTCCCTCGTGCCTGTGATACTCTCTCATATCCCTTATCAGCAGATTTCTCCTTCGTTCTCTTTTTTGTTTTCTTTTTTCTTTTTTTTTTTTACAATTTATTCCTCTCATCTCTAGGATTTTTCACTGCGACAGATAGCTCTTGATTTTCATTTCCTTTTCCTTTTGCCTTAGTGTCTATCGGATGCGAAACTCGATAACTCGAATTGATTTCAATTCCCGATTGTTTCCGTTACACGGAATAAAAACGTGACGTTGTATGAGAATGTTAATGCGTTCGTAGTTCCTTGTATTTTATGCAAAATCAAATACGACTTCTGCTCCAGTGTAGTCGTACTTTTTGTGTCGTGATAAGAGAAATTCTTTCAGACAATGTTACGCGTGAGCGGGTATTTCAAATATTCGATAAGGTGAAATGTCGGCTGTTATCGAGAATCGTACCGTTTTTCTTCCTCTCGTTTAAAACTTTACTAATTCGCTTTTCTCTCAGCCTTACCATTTTAATTTCCTTTCTCTTGTTTCTTTTTCTCCAACACATCACGGCATTAGAGTAGTGTCCAATTTGTATCAATATCTGCATCTTTTTATTTTTTCGCGCTCCATTCATGTAATTTCGTAAAAATCTTTGCGATAACGTAACCCAGCGCGAAGTAAATAAAAGTATAACATTACGAGGGACGCAAAAAGGTGAGATTGGCTTGCCAAGTATATTTGAAGCTGACAGTTCCATTTTTATTTCATACATAATGGTGCTTTACTCACACACATGCCTGCTCACTCGCGTTTTTCTACTTTTCACTATCTAATTATATTGTTGCCTTTCATTTTTTTTCGCACAGTCGCCTCGTTTATCTTCTTTTTACACGTGTTAATTGCCGCACACTTTCTCACACGCAAAATCGTCCGTTCCGCCGGATTGCTACCGAATGCAAAATGTTAAAAAGAGTGATCAATAGAAAGAAGAATATATAATAAGCTCGTCTGAAAAGAAAAAAAAACAGAAACAGAAACACGCACTCTTGAAACTAAAGTCATTTGATCACACAATTGAAGCCCTTTTGTAGCTTGCCTTCACTATTATTCGGCCGCTATGCTTTCAGGTTATATAGAATTTGTTGCTCTGTCTTTTTGTCTTTTTTATTTATGCACAATCGTGTACGCATCTTGACGTTTTATGTAAAAATCTTTTTTTTTTTTACACTAAAAGAAAAAGAAGTGTTTGTGATGTATGTATACTAAAAAAACATAATTAGCACATAATAACTATAAATATAATTATTATGGAGGACTTCTTATCATTTTTACCATAATATTTTACAAAATTATTTTACAACTATAATCACAAACACCAAACTTTTCTCTCAGTGTCATTTACAATAAATATAATAATTACGAAGACAATATAACAAATTTTCACGATCAACATGCGACCATGATGTCGATCATGATTTACAACGTGAGTCATGAACGACGTGTTACTTGTTAAGTAATATTTAAATGTACGCTTAATCAGTGTCCATGTCTTATCTGTTGACTAATTATATTGCTCTTGCATTATGTTCGCAGAATGCGTCAAAAGATAAGGTAAAACTTTAACAACCAACTTGTAGCTCGACATGCTTGTGTAAGAGAGAATGACAATGTGTGTGATAGATGAGAATGTACTAGATAAAAGAACGAATAGCTCGAGCGTGTATGTGTGGAAGAATGAAAAGATAGGATAGAGGAGAAGCTTCCTTCGTTTTTAACGTTCGTGGTGATTCAAGTCTTCAGTGCAATCTTTTCTTCAATATTATGTTTCGTTTGTTCGTGAATTTCCTTACAATGTTTAGACGCATAGCTCCCAACATTCTTGACAACGTTGGAAGCCGTTGTCTTAGTTTCTCTATTTCAATCTCCTTTTATTTTATTTTATTTTTTTTTTTGTTAAAGTCTCGTAATTCTCCTGCTGCTGTATTTTTTTTCTTATTTCTACTAACAATCTGCACGGCTTCGTAGATGTTCCGTGACTGAGCGTAGTTGCCAGGCGATGTTCCCGGAAACGTCGAGAGAATTTTTTGGTAGTATGAGAGAATTGGCGATCCAGAAAGCTGGCGCAGAAATTCGCAATTGAACGGTATATGGCGACGCGATCCACGTCTACGACCACGAAGCAATTTTTGTCTAGATCTCGTTCTCTAAATTTTTGGCATTCCGAATTGAATAGCCTCTTTCAGAAGTTTTTGACCCCGTTGGTATTATCCCCCAGCTTTGCGAACGTTCACCCCGACACTGCTAACTAGTGTGCTAGTCTAATTTTCAACATTACGAGATTTCCATTTGTATTTGACGCAATGTTTTCTCGATTTTGCAGAAGAAACCTGACTGGTCGAAGAAGGGCGATGAAAAGAAGGTAAAGGAGGAAGAAGCCGCGCCACCAGTATCGGTAGAAGAATGAATGAAAATCTCATTCTCGTCGTTCCCGAGAGAAACGTCAGGATTCACCTGTCCGCATTCGTCAATAACCGCTCTATGCAGAAACTCCAAAGAACCTCCACTACATTTCTTAACGATCGATTTATTAATTTAATAATTACATGTCATGAGTTGCACGCAAAAATCTTGCCCATTCGTCTGTCCGTTACGACTGCTCGTATGTTCATCCCAGATTGTATCGAAATTTTTTAACATTCGATATCCGATCTGTAGTTTTACTCTACACTCTACTCGTACCTGTCCTATCTTTTTTTATGGCTGTAATGTATTTTTTTAATGGACCTTGTAAATCATCATAGAACACTATTAGAATGGCGTGCAGAATTCATGAAAAAAATATAATAAAATTTGTTTTTCTGCAAATCAAATGCGAGAGAAGAAATGTTATTGTAGAGAATAATGGGGGGAAAATGTTACTTTACTTAAGGTTTACTGTAAAACAAAATATTTAACGGTACTCGAAATCTCTATGTGTGATCATTTTCCTATGTTGTTTCCTATTCCTTCCACATTCTGTGAGAGTTTTTGTTTTGTTTAACCTTTGAAATATATAATAAGATAAAATAACCGACATTTTATGTACGTTTCATGTTTTATGTTAATTATTTTATTCACTTCTCGTCAAGTAGTTAGTGTAAAAAGAGACTAATTAACATTCTTAATAATACAAAATACATACATAATAGCATTTTTTTCGAAATTAATTATTGAAAAAAAACATTTTTATTAACATCTTTATCAAATATATTCTTATTTATATTATATATTTTATGACGATCAAAAATTAAATACTTTTGATTCAAATTGAAAATGTTAAACAGTTTGGTGAAAGATATATAGCTCTTGGCATTTTTCTTATTATTTTGATTCCTAGTAATTTTTCGTGAAAACATAGTTGATATAGCGTATACTGTAAAAGATTTGTATTTCTATGCATCATAGCATTAAATAACAAGAATAATGCCAAAAGTTTTTTTTAATTTGCAGATGAGCCAATATTCAGAGATGTGGTAGGTATGTCACTAACTGGATTTCGCTTTGTAACTATTCGCTATTGAGTGATGCTTTCAACACAGCTTCATCACGTTCGCTATGATACATAAACTCTTATATGTGCTTTGACAATTTCGATTTGCTTTATTGATTTATAAATCTGTTCATTTCTCCCTTCCCCCCCCCCCTCCCCCCATTTGCGAGAAATTTTTGCACCGACTAGTATTTTCCAAAATATAACGCACGTCGACAACAAATTTTGATCAACAATTTATTTTATTACTATCATGTGCTTGTAATTAAATATGATTTGTTTAATTAATTTACAAAAAAATTTCAATCTCGTTTGCTTTTTCATATTTGCCTTTTTACATTTATCAATAAAAAATATTATATTTGAAATCTCTCACATGATAAATCTCTGCTCATTCGTACAGATTTTGAAAATTACGTATTATGTTTTATGTTTAACTTGAGGTTATAGTTATATATATATCTCTTTTATTATTATCGCGCTAATTTGTGTCCCGATAATGGACATTAATATATCCAATTAAATGGCACTTCCAACAAAGCCTCATTACATCAATTTTGGGCAAATATTGAGTGTCCTTTTTCATTCAATCGTACGCTACATGCATCGATTTTCACAATCACGTAATTTATTTTCGGAATCCATCGATCGTTTCCGACATACTGGCGTAACCTCCTCTGCCATCATTTCGTTCAACGCGAGTTTCACGCAATCGATCGTATTTATAATCATATCAGGTGTCGTGCACATTGTTTAATTATCTTGACAATATTCGCCGATCACAATGGCCGCGATGATTTATGGCACAAAACGCCGTCAACGAAGCTACGGTCCGGAAAGCGCGCGGTGCGTCGTAAGCTCGTGGCCGAATGTTGCATAAAGCATTATTATCGAGAGCGGGACAAATGACATATCTATAAACGATGGTTTAATGCGAATACATTTGCAAAATGTGCGCGTTGACCGTTAATCACGCAATTTAATACGTGTCGGTGATGGCTTGCTCTGCAACCAATTCTCTGTTGTTCATGGGAACTTTTTATGTCGATCTCCGTGACGAGATCAATCCAATTATCAATTTTCATTTTCAATCTTAACCCGGGAATTATTTGATTTCTTTTTATGTAAACGTCAACCTGGTGTGTTTTATATCCCAGATATATCCTAGATTTAAAATCATTATTATTATACATATATATAAAACACATATACGTAGTATATATTATTGATTGTTTTCCAATTTATTCGTATTTGGAAATATTATGGATATGGATTAATCACAATTTTTTGAAAGGACAAACCAAACAAATTCAATAAGCATGTCAAATAGCTTATTATGGTAGTTATAAAAAATAAAAATTTTAATTAATATAACGTTTTTTAATGGAGGGTTTTCAATGGAATTGCATAATTAGAGCTTTGTAAAGAATATTATTAAAAAAGAAAAAAATATTAAACAATATCCATATAAAACAATATTTTATAATAACATCTCATACTTTTTCACTGAAAATATTCCAGATGATTATTCTCGATACTTAAAATACTCTTTTACTTTTATGTGATTATCTTCAGCTTGGAAAGAAATCGCGCACGTTTGAAAAGAAATGCTATTATATGATCGAACTTTCAAGTTTTCTGGTAATTTTAGAATAATATGTATTAATTTGTTGATATATATATATATATATATATATATATATATATATAATATATAATATATATACGTACTAACTAACTTAAACTTAACTTTAACGTTTAACGTTAGTTAAGTTAAGTTAAAGTTAACGTTACTACTTAATTAAATT
>NW_012130079.1:584177-593790 GCF_000143395.1 Atta cephalotes
TACGTACGGTAAGTAAAGTAACGTACGACGTACGTAAGTAGTAAAGAATAGTATATTATATATATACGTACTTACTATTATTAGTATTATATATATATATATTATTATTATATATATATATATATATATATATATATATATATATATATACATACATAATCAATATGCTACATAACTAATACGTTTTCTAGATGTTAAAGATACTGCCTAATAATTAATTTACTTTGAGTAAGTACGCGTTTTCCATGTAGGAAGGCGAACAGGCTGAAGCACCTGTGGAACCACCACCACCACCGGAACCAACACCAACCCCAGAACCAGCCCCAACTCCTCCGGCTCCCGTACCTCCGCCAGCGGAACCAGTTCCTGCGGCGGCACCTCCAGCCGAAGGTGGAGTTCCAGCAGTTCCTGTCCCAGCAGCTGAAGGTGTTCCGCCGGCGGACGGAACTGCGCCAATACCTGCTGGTAAATTCCTAGACCTTAAATATTTTGAAATATATAATAGTTTTCAAGATATTTTCATGGCACAGCGATTTGTCTGGTTATCAGAAAATTTTTCTTTCTCGAAAATCTATACAACGCGCCATCTTTATCTTTTTTATAATTATTAATTAATTAGAGAAGAGAACATTAAATTTTGTCTTCTAAATGCACCATTTTGTATACTATGTAGAAGGTGCACCTGTAGTAGCCTCTGTAGAAGGGACTGCACCATCTATAGAAGGAGCTGCACCGCCGGTGGAAGGTGCAGCTCCACCAGTAGAAGGAGCTGCATCTGCAGAAGGAACGGGCATCCCATTAGGAGAGGGCGTATCTGCTGAAGGAATACCTCCAGCCGAAGGTTCTGCACCTATCGCTACTCCTGCAGAGGGTGCACCCGCAGAAGGAGCTCCTATCGCAGCTCCAGCTGAAGGTTAATTTTATTCTATTTATTTTTTATTTTTTTATCCTATTCTTTTATC
Source organism: Atta cephalotes (assembly GCF_000143395.1). Taxonomy (NCBI): domain Eukaryota; kingdom Metazoa; phylum Arthropoda; class Insecta; order Hymenoptera; family Formicidae; genus Atta; species Atta cephalotes. The sequence goes on from NW_012130079.1 coordinate 585,140, forward strand.
TTATTCTGATTTTTTGTATTAATAAAATATTAATGTATTAATAAAATCTAAATTGTACATTAATTCTTTTCCAACCAAACACGCACCGCGTATGTTCCGTATAGAATACGTTTGTAGCAGAAGCAATTAAAAATTTAAATGAACAATCGGTAATAAAAGCTTTTTGTTGTCAATTTATAACAATATTACTTTATGCTAATTAATATTAAAATAATACAAAACAAAACATTCTGCTTGTCGAGGAATTATAAAAATGATTTAAAATATCTTTTTTGCATGTTAAAAAATTGATGTCGATCAGCTATTGCCAATATTTATGTATTGTTAATGTTCGCTGCTCTTTTATGTAGTTTTTGCGCTTGCAAATGGGCGTACTGCAATGGGAAATTGCATTGATGAATTTGTTATGTAAAATAAAAATTTTACTATCTTCAGTAAGATAAAAAAAATTGTGTAGGTGCGACACCAGCAGTACCAGTGGAAGGAGCTCCTCCAACCGAAGGAGCTGCTCCTCCAGCAGAAGGAGTTGCTCCTCCAGCAGAAGGAGTTGCTCCTCCAGCAGAAGGTGCACCGGCCGCACCAGCTGAAGGAGCCGTACCTGCAGCTACACCCGCAGATGCGACTCCCGCAGTTCCAGCGGAAGCTGCACCCGCGCCGACCGAAAGTACGTGAAACATCTATGATTTAATTTATATTACTTTTCAGATTACACAGTGGAATTTTCGCTATAAACGTAGATATTTTTTTCTATTTTTTTTCATAAATCTAATAATTTTGTAAACGATCCATTTTTTATTCGAACATTGACGAAAATATTTTGAAATCGAACATTTCACATTTTGCGAGAAAGAGGAGATGCAGGAATTTTTTGATCGCCAATTCTACGTCACTTGACAAAATTGGCGTCGTATTAATTTTGCGTTTTTAACTTAATTTTTAGCTAATCTAGTTTTGATATTGCGAGTTACAATCCGCATCAGAAGCAGTCCCGCGCTAAAGAGCGCGAAATACATCATGAACGGTATGTCAAAGCCTTCAAGTATAAAATGCAAAGGAAACTAAAAAAAATCATCGCACTCGGTAAACTAAAAAACAAAACTCTAGCGTTTTGGCATGTCGCGAACTGCGCGAATTGCGCACTGATCAGACATCATCCACGGTACTAGTGTTCATACAATTTCGGAGGAAAATCGATGAGAGCTACTCTCCTCGGCTTTATCATCGGCTTATCATTTTAGCTCTAGTTAATAATTCTGCACCCGTACTTGCCACGGCGGTCGTTTCCCACGTTAATATTCTCTCTCTTTTTTTCTTCCCCGTGTAGCACCCGCATCGTAACTGAAAGAGTGGAGACGAGGGGTCATCTTGTCTCGCATACTCTCCTCTCGTTGACGTCAAACTTTGCGGAACATCTACACAACGATAAAGATACGGATGTATGTGGAACCAGCACCCTACCTGGCATCGCGGATCGCGCTTTTCTTATCGTCATCATCATTATCATTACCATTATCGCCAGCATCGTTACCATCATCTCCATCGCCGCCGTCGCCGCGCGCCGTCTCGTCGCTGTCACCTCCATCGCTCACGTCTTGCATATTCATCACTCATGCATCACGAAAACTCGCACGTGCCGCACGAGGTTCAAAGGAAAAAAAACGAACAAGAAAAGGAGAGAAATGTATGCACGAGAAAGGGTCGCGTGTCACGGGCACGATATGTCTTGTGGTCGAGAAACGCCGACTCGACATGGGGCTCATATTTTCGCCTCGTATTCGTTATAAAAAACACGCATCATTAGAATGCCGAGAACGGAAAGGAAGGATGCTGTTCTTATTTGACGATGTCGCGATGTTGCTAATCAAGATTACGTCGAGCGTGCATTTACACACATTTCGTCACGTTCGCTCGAGCAACTTTTCCACCATGCGCGATCAAACAATTGCTACTCGTCGCATTACACTCAACACAGTACGAATAACTAACTCCACGTCGGAATAATCTTGTAAATAATCCATGGCACGTCTCTCACAATTCTCTTTACGCGGATATCGATACCAGAAACGGTTTACAAGAAATGTATACAAAAAATTGGATTTCGTAATAAAAGCTTTTTCTTCGACTATTGCGTTATTTTCCTTGTCCAACAGGCACGACTCTCTATCCCATAAAAAATGTACTTCGTTCTTTATTCGTAATTAGTTTGTTGTTTAAAGTATAATATTACTGAGAAAAAGATACTTCTGAGATACAATTTATCTCACTAAAATAAATCGTTCTTTAAATTGCGAAATAAAATTTTATTTCTAGCCAGATAAACCATCTATTTCATTTTTTATAAATAATGAGATATATTTCATATAATTGTATATATCATTGTATATATCATTGCAAACAAACTTTTTTACAATTAATACGTATCGAAGAAAATGTTACCTGTAACATTTGCTTATAAATATTTCGATTTTTTTATGATCACTCAATTCAGTCACTTGCACTATATTGATATAACTTACTCTTATTATGATGTTTCCGAGATTTCTTTTACTTTATATGCAAGAACTTTTTCTTTTATAGAGATATATTTACTTAGTACTGTGTTACTTTCCTTAAGTCTATTCTACAATGTGCTTTTTGTTTCTTGTTTTTTGCTATTTTTTACTTCTTGAGCTTTTTGCCTTTTATCTGGTTTTTTATTTTATATCACCCGAGATAAAAATTAATTAACTTCAAAAGAAACAAGAAATATGTTTGAAGAAGCAAAAAATACAATTGTCAATAAAACGATTGCAAAAGAGAAAAAAGCAAAAGGTAAAAAAACAAAAAACAGGAAACAAAGAGCACATTGTAGAATAGACTTTAATGTCTAGCATTTTAATAGAAAATAAAATTTGTTTTCAAAATATTTCATTTTATTTATGTTTTTTTTTTTTACACAACACCCATGTTAAGTACGTGATAAACTAAAAAAAGGCTACTCATATAAATTACTTAAATGCATTAGCATAATACAATCAACTTTGAAGAAAAATATTCTATTAAATAACGTGATAATATCATTATAGAGTATTTAATCGTTTAAAATATTTATTATATATGCTTTTATATTTAACTTTGCTATCCATTGTATAATATAATCCATTGTATTGTAGCAACTTTTAGTGTACACTGTAAGTGAATTCGCTTAACATTCCTTAATATCGATATAAATTTGATTTTTATATTTCACGTTGACAATAACATCGTCTTTAAACGATCCATTTATATGATGTACAGATCTTATTACTTCTTAGGCCATAATTCAATGCTTATTGCCGGCGACAGTGGGTTCTTTTGGGGGCTTGACAACCATTTGTTTATCGCTTCGCTACGTGTTTTGCCCTTTGTCGTGCTTTGTTTCACGACACGTACAATGGATAGACGTACAATGGATGCCCTTTCGTAATGGAGTCTACATAGTGCTGTCTTATTGTGCGTTCTATCACCGCGGAATCTCTTTGCCGTTCATATGACATTTCCTTTTGCGCATGTATATACATATATAAGATGTATGTGTACATAAAAAGAGAAATAATCAATATCTTATGTAATGAATTACGTATAATGGGGGGAGATAAAACATGTGTAAAAATGCGTTTTTTAAAGTCGATCTCTCACACGATAAAATTGTAATCGGCGCAAAACATCAAAATTACAAATGTACAATGATATCATTATCATTAATCATCATCTATTATTTGATCTTGATTGTAAATGATAATTCAAATTCATAGCTGGACTTTAGTTCATTTTGCAATCATATATATCAATAATTAGCATAAATGTTTTCGTAATAATTCCAGTATAAAATACTAATACGTTCTATATAAATCAAAATTGGAAATGTAACGAAATATGAAAGTTTTTAATGATTGTGCGTTCCATCACATCGAAATCTCTTTGTTAATCATGTGACATTTTCCGTACATATTATAGGATATACACACACATATGAAATGTGTATGTACACACATAAGAGGAGAATAATCAATATCTTAATAATAAATTAGTATTGCGTATAATGAGAAATAAAATACGCGTATTAAAATCCACTTCTCACATAATAAAATTATAATCGATACAAAATATCAAAATTATAAACATATATATTGTATCTTTGTCCATCGTCGATTATTTGATCTTGATTGTAAATGGTAATTTGCGCTCATGGCTACACTTCAGTTAATTTTGCGATCATATGTCGTAAATAATTGGCATAAATGATTTCCGTAACAATGTAACAATTCCAGCATAAAATATTTACATGTCCTGTGTAAATCAAAATTGAAAATGTAACGCGGTAATGCGAAAGTGTTTAATAATAATAATAATGTAATAACTGCATCATTATTAAATCATCATATAAAGTCGCGAATGGAAAATTTATCATTATCAATGAGCGGTAATTGAAATATTCAAGACCCAATATTCGCATGTTGAAAATGAGGAGATAAAGAAGCGTTTGATATATTTTAATGGTTTTCATGAGATGATAATTGTGTCGGATCATAAAATTTCAAATTATGTATCGCGAATGTGTTTATTCTCGTGAAAGCTGTCAGAATTGAAAATAATCGTATGACGCCAAGGAGAATGACATGCAACGGGATGTCGCAAACAACGGAAATATATCGCATAAAATCGAAATTGTATTTTGTTTCCGATGTGGCCGTAATGTAATTGAAAAGTAGCGAGTGAGGCGGTATTTAATGCGGTTATAACTATTTTTTACAGGCTTCTAATTACTCGGAATTACGAAGTTGTAAATTACATACATATCTGAACGTGATCAGAAATCAAAGTATATCATGCGAAGTTGCATCAAGGTCGACGGAATATCGATTCGCGAAAAAAATAAAAGACTGAAGTAAATGAAAGAAAAAAATAGAAGACACATGCTGGGTTGATAAAAAAAGCGAAATAAATAAAAAAAAATAGTACTTTTAATAAAAGAAAATCACCCTAAAGACTGATATATTTTTGTGAAAAAACGATATGTGTAATTTATTTATGTGACAAAATGTAGCAACTTTGAAAATGTAATACCTATGGAAAGAAAATATAGAAATAAGTAATAGATTATAGAAGTGACATATTTATACACAGTATCCAAATTAAAAATATTGTTCAAATTCAGAGTTTCAAAAATATTCCATTAAAAAAAGCTGCCAATATTGAGATGCATCACTTTTTTTTATCAACATAGTGCAAAATTAGAACTGTTTTCCGTTCTCAGGGTATACTTACTTCAAGCATACGTCGCACGGGAAAGAGCCTAAGCGCTATTTGACACAGTCCCAGTGAGCTTTACGAGACGATAATTGGGCGAAATTATAAAATTGCAAATGACAGAGGCGGGCGAGCGGGCGTTTAACTTGCCGGCGCGTAGGAAATAATCGTGTGAGACCGCCCGTGAGATTGACAGGTATACGTATCGCGGGACTTGCTCCGAACGAGCACAAGGAAGAACGGCAGGCAGCGAAGGCAAGAGAGAGAGACAGAGTGAAAGAGTGTGAGAGAGGGGAGGGGGGAGCGAGTGACGCGCGCGCACTTCACGACGAACTATTGCCGCGCGCGACAGCGGCGCACTTCAAATCAGTCGCGCTTCGACCTTCGTCGTGGAGGGGTTTTGCGCGTAACTCCCCGTCAGTCGAGGCAATCCGTTGGTTGCCGTACACTGTCATTCGTGCGATCATCGTTCTCATCGCGGATCCGTCGCGAGGTGACGTACGTCGATCAGAGACACGTCGCGAGTCAGTGTCGTATACAAACGTGATCGAGTTTTTTTTCCTTCTTTCGTTATCGGGTCAGTGCCAAGATACGCCATTACGCGAGTTCTACGCCGGCGGCGGTGACGCGCGTCGCCAGGTATCATCGTCGGTGGATGCTGCTCGTGGCTGCCGTGTGAGATCTCAAAAACCTTCAGGTAAGTGTTGCACGTATATGTATATGTCATGTATGTTCACATCACACACGCATGCACGAGCGACAAGGAGACAAACGGGTGACACGGCGCGGCGAAGAGCGCAGCGAATTGCCATTCAAGCCGCGCCAACTCACTCCGAGTTCCAGAAGCAGATTCCCACTCAAGTGCTCTCTAACTCATCATTTTATCCTTGTTTAGCATTCAATGAAAAACAAAGATAAAACGATACCTGAGTGGTATCCGGACATAGTTCAGATAAGAAACACTTGACGCCGCGTCGCGTCGTTTTCGAATTGTTCACATGACGTGATCACGTGACCGCGCGATCGCGGTCTTCCACTTTGGAGTAGAGACCTACTATAACTCGGAGTACTCAGAGTCTGGTTAGGAGATGGCGAACTTTCGAAAGACCTATTGTTTTCATCAATTTCAGTAAGTTCATAATGAGAAAGCATATGAAATAATAGAAATTAGTATGAGATAGATATGAAAAGATATAGAGTATACAGAGTATTTTCGCCAAATTTAAAATACGAATTTAGGATCTCAAAACAAATAAAATTTTCCTTTAGAAGTTTGTGCGTGAAGTGCTCATTAACGATCTTTAATCATTACAACATGGAGGATAATACAAGGGTGCGAAAAAATTATACAGACAATCAGCTATTCGTTCTCTTATCGATAGATTTTGAACAAAAAATTCTTATTGTTCTGTAACTTAAAAATATCTCGATCTTAAACGAAACATTTACGAGCAAATTTTTAGAGAAAAATTTTGTATTAATATAAATAACTAGCGATATTAATGATGGCTAATTTATATTAAGCGTGGGTGCCTTTAAATACACTATTATTTTCATAAACGACCTATCCGAAGTCACTGCTCGTCTTGTGAATGATATTAATTTCTTACTCATATAATTCACTTCGTGCTCAGCTAACGACAGATTTACATAGATATTCTTTTCCGAGAGCACTCCGTATTGTAAAAAATCGAAATTCGATAAGTCTAATTATTGTGTCACATATACCTAGTCGTCAATTTCTCAACTATTTTATTTGTTTTGATGTCCTAAATTTATATTTTAAATATAACGGTGATTTAATCCGGAAACATATATATCCTGCATATATTCTTCTTTCTCATTCTTGTTTTGATGAAATTGCTCACGGCCAGATTCTGGTATAAGGTTTCGATCTCAGAGCACATCCGCAACTTCTGCGACTGTTTTTTTTTAAAGCTACGAACGTTAGACGAAGTATCGAAGACATATGTCTATTTAATCCGCCTTTTAATCTTCGAAATACAATGGTAGCATCCGATTTCGACAATATAAAATACAAGTATAAAAATCGAATAAATATAAAAATCGAAATTATTTGAATTTCGTATAATGCTGATCATGTTCTAAATACATTTTTAATTAGAAAAAATGAATAATTTATAAATCTATTCAAATACTTCTCAAATAAAAATGATACATAAACATGACACAAATTAAAATAGTTTGTAAAATTTCTAGTAATATAGTACTGTAAAAAAGTTAATATCTCATTATTAACATATATATATATATATATATATATATATATATTATTGTACTACTTCTAGAAAATTTGAAGCAATTTATGATTAGCTCTTAACTAACCTTTAGTACGCACGATGATTCTCAAGTCTTTTACTACATATAGCATAAATTCGTGTCCCAGATTAATTTTCATTGCTTTTATAAATATGCAAAAATTATTAAGTGATTTTTACATATCTTTAATGTCTTTAGAAAGCATTTGTAACGTTATGTATTTAAAAAAATTATATGAATAAATCAATTACTTGTGGCTATTTTAATAAAAAGGAATATACAGGAAACGAATGGTACCGAATCGTTTAATTGAAGATTGACGTGTATTAAAATTTAATACTGCCGTAATAAATAATTAATTTTAAAATATATATAATAACTTTTTTCTTCCCTTCTGAACAGTTTTATATTTTTGATCTCTTTTATAATTTTTGTATCACTTTATTTGCGGGGATACCATATGTTTAATTTAATTAAATGAATGAATATGATACTTTACCGAAATTTTATTTACGCAACATGGTCTCCGCGCATACCATCCGTAGAGTAAATAAAGATGCATCAGGAAAACAATGGGAAACCTCGTAAAATTACTCGTGGAAAACGCACGTTTGTTGCGTTCTTCTTAGATAAACATTGTGATTCATCCAACATTTTGCGCAAGGTGAATTTTCCACGAGTGTGAGTTCCGACTGGACGCACAGGTGTATCACAGCGAACTGGAAAATGTAACTATTCTTAGAACCCACCCTGGTCAGCGCTTTCTCGCACCCGGTAAATTTAGATTGTCCATTTGAGCGTGAACATTTTTCATATCTGCAGGGAGCAAATATGCGAGCCAAAAAATCAGGGTGCGCTGGTCGCTCTTTGCATTCCAAAGTCCGAACTGCAAATACGCTGACGGGGATAGAAACACGACAAATAGAAAGCGCGTGCGTATTCTATTTACGTCTCGGGCATTCCCGGGTATGGGTGACCATTGAAACTAGTATTACTCTCGAGGGCTGACAAGCTTTTTTTCATTAATAAAACTAGTCGGAACGCTATTCATCATCATTTTCGCCGTATTGACGTGGAATTATTGACATTCTCTCTCTCTCTCT
>NW_012130079.1:594726-596679 GCF_000143395.1 Atta cephalotes
CTCTCTCTCTCTCTCTCTCTCTCTCTCTCTCTCTCTCTCTTTCTTTCTCTCTATTATATCAATAACGACATACTCTCGCAGTGTTTCCGCTTGAAAGGAGAAAAAAGTCAATTATAGCCTTATTTTTGTAAATGAGATACGAGCGAAATATCAATAAGCATTATTTTTAATATTCGTATATTTTTAACGTATCGTTCGTTCATTCCGTAATATAAAATCTCTGCCATTTTGTGTCTTGAGTGGAAGAATGAAATGGAAAGGACGTGTCGAGTTCTTGATGTTAAAGTCGTTCATCGTAATAAACGTGCTCGCGCTTATGGAACTTCCGGAGATAATCCAGGAAAAGCGGCGCGCACGCAACGCTACACATGACTGCCTCATTCTCGCATAACGCCGACAGCACATACTTGACCTTTGCGCAAAAATGTAAGAAAAGAGAATAGCATCGAGGTCACCTATACGTGAGCGCGGACCAACGTTTTTCCGAGAGATTTAAGTGCCTCGGATCTGATTATAACCCGTACTTGTTTCGACAATGCGCGGAGAAAGAGATTACAGGTGGGACGAAGGAAGAAATAGAGAATTCTGCCGGTTTCTTTCTTTCCGGTTGTACCGGTTCGAGTTGTCACAGCCGGTCACAAGTCGCAGTCCGCGAACTGCGAAGGAGACGCAGTTAGTCAACAAGAAATCCATCGCGTATAACGTCGTGTGACTTCCTCTCTTGCCATAGTTCTGAACTGTTCGATGGTACCGACGCGACGCCGACGTCCCGTAGTTTCGATCTCATTAGCAAAATTAATCCAACAACTGCTACTAACTTAGCTGACGTAGACTGCTTTTATCGAAGCTTTCATGTTTTAAATAATTTCTTCGTGTTTTTTGCGATGCGTTTGAGAAACTGTAAAAACTTGTGCGCCTGTATGTTGTGTTTAAATTATCTCTTACGCATTCTCTTTTACGCATTATTAATATAATTATCCAAGTATATCTATAGATAATAGTTATAATGAGATTATGTAATACATTCGGAGAATAGATTCATGCAGTTTAGAGAAGGAGAAAAAGGTAGATATCGTTATTGAGATGGCATTCTTTCAAACGCTAAAAACATTATATACAGACTTATAACGTAAAATTTATATAATATTAGAAAACTAAATACTTCTATAAATAATGATAAAGAAAAAGTAAACAAAAATGAAGGTTGCAGACAGAGGTGAGTAAAATACTCAAAAAATTGTATATTTAAATACAAAATATTCTAAAAAAAGTATTCAAACACAAAATACAAAATACTTTCAATAAAATAAAAATCTATTTAAATGCGTATTTTAAATACATATTGTATTTCAAATACTGCCTACTCTTGGCTGAGACACAACGCTAGACCTTGTTCACCAAATGTAAACAAGATAAATGATATATTATGCACATCATGCGTGCATTACGCACTTTAGATTGAGTCAATGATGCGATTTTAACTTTAATCAAAACAATTTTTACATCATTTAAATGTTATTTATTTAAATTATTTAGTATAATTTACAAATTTCAAATACAAAATACTCTCAAAAAAAGTACTCAAATACGAAATACAAAATATATTTGAATACGTATTTTAAATATATGTCTTTCAAATACTGTCTATCCCTGGTTACAGATAACAGATTGTACGATATATAATATGTATAATGTTAAATCTACAGTGTCAAATTTAACCTAATGTGAGTCGCCACTGCTCCTACTAAATATATCATTATTTTTTACCAAAACGATAATTAAATTTGACACTATATACGTGTCAATTTGACATTATTTAATATCAAATTAACATGATATAGTGTCAAATATAATTATTGTTTTAATATAAAATAACAATATGATTGAGTAGGAACAGTGGTGACTCACTTAAGTTAAATTTAATACTATAGATTTAACAGTATAAGCGATATA
>NW_012130079.1:597455-599339 GCF_000143395.1 Atta cephalotes
TATATATATATATATATATATATATATATATATATATATATATATAATATAATATGTAAAACATGGTAAATAATATAATATAAGAAAGAAAGAGAGAGAGAGTTGAATGTTAATTTCTTTCCTAAAAGAAGAACGCGTGAGAATTTCGGCAAGTACAGCAGCGATTGTGAGATTAGCGAACTTGTTGCGTAAATTATGTATTTGTGCGGAAATTTAGTTATATGCCCTTAAGTAACGTGTCGAGCTTGTAAACTAAAACATCCCGCGGGTGTTCTCGATCCCAACAGGGTCGGGGCACCGAAATATTCCGCGCGCGAGTGTGGTGGAGTACACATCGAACAGGCTCTCGCGTTAAAGCAACGTTTGTGTAACACCGGTCCCAGCACTCCCAGCTCCCAACCACGTGTGTCTCGTTCTCCCGGGATATTGCGTGTCGCGTCGGTCGGGTATGCGGCACAATTCGAGGTTTATTCGAGTCTCCAGGAGTTGTCGCTTCCAAGCCGAAGCCGGGAGAGCCTCCATTCCACCTCCACCCTTCACCGGGTAATATCCGTTATTCGGTTCCGCGAGCTTGGAAGTTGCCGCGAACGTTGACGGGATTTATCTCTCCCTCGGCCAAAGTTGCCAGAGAAATAAGGCGAGTCTTCCGGTCGACGCGTTGCTCGCCTGGGCGATGTGACGGGGTTCAAATACAGGGTCTTATGAAAGAGCTTAGGCATCCCTGCTCCAAGATTCATCGGTGCTTCCAGAAATTCGTCGTTGCGTTGTTCCGGGATTAAAGCGAAATCATTTCACGGAATTGTAAACAGGCAGTTTTAGTTTGATCACGCCTCGTAGAAATTAGTAAATACAAGAGAATATATATAGAAAGATTAAAATTTATAGTATTATATTATCTCTTGTAAATTGTCTCATAGCGACCATCTAACAGCGCTATAGATTTAATCTATTATTTACGCGGAGAGTTTTTAGCTCGACACATTTTTTTAATCAATGAAATTTATTTTTATATAATATAATTATTTTTATATAATATTTTTATATAATATAAGTTTTGATTTTCATAATAAAGAAAATCTTTGGTTTCTACATAAAAAAAATCTTTCTGAACTTTAAAAAGTTTACTTGTATACAATTATATTTTTTTAATACTGAATTTATTTAAATACATTTTTTTCTTATAATGAACATTAGAATGGGTGATTCATTTTTCATCAATTGTATCAATTATGTAATAAAAAGCTTCAAGTTTTGCTATACTGACGAACATATTCTGATTAAATCATTAAAAGAGTCCAATAGAAATAGGATTTTGATGAGATCGAAAAATAATTTTGGTTATCATAACTCTATCAATTTTACAGCCTAGACAAAAGAAATTTTGTTTGTCCTCACCAAAATGCCATTCTTGTTGAATTCGTTTGTTGGTATAATTAAAACATTTTTTTTCAGTGTAACATTCAGACTGTGGAAATTTTTGGTTATCATAACTCTATCAATTTTACAGTTTAGACAAAAGAAATTTTGTTTGTCCTCATCAAAATGCTATTCTCGTTGAATTTGTTTGTTGGTATAATTAAAACATTTTTTTCAGTGTAACATTCAGATTGTGGATATGTAGCACGATACTTTAAAATACATTTGCATCTAGTACTGTGTATGAAATTGTAGAAGCACAGAAACGTGTGACTGATAATTCCAGTTTGAGGGCATCTTGCGGTTTTCATTATAGCATGGAGTTTACTGAATCACATAAGAAAAGGAGCAAGAGAGAGAGAGAGAGAGAGAGAGAGAGAGAGAGAGAGAGAGAACAACGAACGAAGTACTACTTTTCTTACGTTAGTGGACGGACGACCGACCGGACGGAACGGAAAGGTATTTTAC
>NW_012130079.1:599359-642954 GCF_000143395.1 Atta cephalotes
GAGAGAGAGAGAGAGAGNGANNAGNGAGAGAGAGAGAGAACCACAACGAAAGTCATTTTCTCGTTATGCGGAGCACCGCGGCGAAAGGATTTCAGTATAGTTCTTTCGCACATTTCATATTCATCGCTCTGGCGTTTTGCCGCCTTGAGGCTGCCCCTTAAAATAATCTTCGTGACGGATCTAGGCTGCCGTGCTGAATACGTCGTATCGCGAATACGTTTCTAATTTGATTTACCTTGTTCGCCGACGCGGCTCGGCGCGATAAATTTACGCCGACGCTAAAAGGCCTGGCGGTCACGACGGCCAACGAAGTATCGCAAATCGCGAAGACGGAAAGTAGTAATTCACGTAGCGATGATCTAACAACGCTACATCAGATTTATTCATTGTTATGTATGGAGAATTTTTTGCTCGACACATTTTTAAATTACTTTAAGCGAAATTTCTTTTTATGCGATGTAAATTTTAATTTCCACGATAAACTTCCAAGAAAACTTCAATTTCTGCATGAAACAAATTTTTCTGAATTTTATGAAAAGTTTAATTATATAGGAAATTACACATTTCCTTAATGTTAAATATATCTAAGTATATTATCAAGTATTTTCACATTTTTATATTTGTTTTGATATATTTCTTGCGAGGTAAATGTAAGTGCAAATGAAAGTTTCTTTGATGAAGTAATAAAATATATCCACCTATAATACTTTTGATGCTTCCACGAAAGAAGGTACTGGAGAGAAGGGTTTACAAGTTTTCTCTGTCTTGATACATCGTTCAATACCAATATTGCTTATGTTTCGTAATCATTTCAGTTCACTTCATCAGAGCGAGAAGTGATATCTATTTATCTATATATATTTTCAAGTATAATAATTCATACTATGAAAGAAAAGGGTTTGTTATTTATGTTGCTATTGACTTGCTATAATTGCTATAATTCAATAGTAAAATAATTTCAAACTAAAATAAATAATAGATAAAGGACTACGAAAGGATATTTATTGTTAAATACTAAATAATAAAATCCTTACATAAAAGTATATGTTAGCAATAATAATTGTTTTATAATGATTTTCATCAAACTGACTATTAAAGTGATTATAATTTATAATCAGTTACAGTTCCAAATACATACATTTTAAATATAGAACTATGAATATAATCATCACTTACTATAACATTATAACTTATACAAAAATGGAGATTCTAACCATAATAATTTTACCTAGTAATTTTTTAATTATAAGCAAATAGACATATAAATGAACTTTTCTTTCAGTGTATGCTACAATATTCAGCATTAAAACTTAATAGATAATATCAGGTTAGAGTAAGAAGAAACGAGTATGTAGATTAATCTGGTGATAGATTGCGCGAGAGCGACATGCTGCCGGAGTGTTGCGCTTCATCCTACGCCGTCGTTGCTAACAGTTGCTTTGCAGGTGGGATGCACCGAGTGTGCTCGTTTTGGGTGTCAAGTGTCTCGTTATCGTCGTTATCTGGCGCACATTAGCTATACCCGCGTCATCGGCACACAGCACAGTGGTTTCCCTACGTGCCGTCAGCAGCTCACAACCGACGCGACGCAACGCGACGCGACTCACTGCGATATTCGGTTCGTTCGCTTCCAACATGCGGAACGGTGCGCGAAATTATATACCACTGGAATACGCTCGACCTAGCACAAACTTGCTGCGAACTTAAATTAAATCCTGAACGGTCCTTCCTTACCTCTGTGTCCGGAGAAGATCCTATTTAAAATTTTACTCCGGTGAAAGAAAATGAATATTTCACAGCGTAAAGCAGCGCGATGAGAGATCACGGTACACATCTCTCTTTTATTTCCGTTACCGAACATAACCAATTTCCGTCTCGCAAAAGATCTTGAAAAAAAAGCTCGCTTTTTTTTCGAAGCGTACTGATATGTGCCGAACTTTTGCATACTTCAGCTATGAACTTTTGCTATGTTCCGATATACACTGCCAGTATTGAAAATAGTTCACGTTACGTGTATTACAAATTTTATATCGAAATACGGCCAAAGTAAGTATTCATCAAATATAAAAGTTATTATTGGTATTCGATATTACGTGGATGAATTAAGTCATCCTTAAGACACATATCTTGTTGATTTTTGAGGGCAAAGTTAAAGTTACATATTGATATTGTTTATTATTATTTTGGGAACTTTGAATGTTAAATGTTAATTTTTTATTATTGCATAGGTAAATTTAAGAGCAATTTATTAATATTTATTATTAATTTTTTTTGTTACCGAGTTATCGCGAATTAAATAAAAGGAACATTTCGATTTCCAAATTGTTCGTAATTCTTGCGTTAAAAATTATTGTACCGCAATTTAAAAAATACATTCTTGAAGTTGAAACTTTGCTCTATTGAACATTTGTAATTGTTAAATTTTTAAAAAATATGAGCTAAATAAAGTAGCGCTTCAACAAACTTTTGTTCCAAATATATATACGTGTACAATACATATATGTTCCGTCATATGCGAATTCTTAGAATTTTAAAGTGATTATACAGCTTGCAATTAGAGATGCTTATGAGCCAAGAAGTGATACGCGTAATCTTCGACATCTCCTTAATTTCACTGCCGCGAATATTTGTCGCTGTCAATGGAAAAGGATTGCCGATGTTACACGTGACGGCTGCTGATGATTAGCAATCGCTGTAGGTGCAGCGATTATGTTCATTCCGGCATCGAGTATTTCGTTATCTGACAAATCGGACGTCGTAAGCATCATTGAAAACCGTTATTCGCATCACAGCTACAGGTGCAAATTCGTCTCGCACTCATCGCAAAATTAACAATGACGGATGCGATTCGACACGCGCCAAGCTGTTTGCGTCGAGTTAGTCACTGTTAAATAAAAGCTTTTTTTACGACTTCTCCCTTCTACAAATCTATAGGCTTGTTTGATTTTTGCCGATTAGACTTATCTTCTATGACAAGAGGCCTATCACAACTCGGAACCGATTCGATTCTCTTTGAAATATTGTTAAACACAAACAAAAATCAAAGAAGCATGCATTTTTTTATATCGGCCCAATTTGAGATTTAAAAAAACAATCTCCAAGTTAACGTTTTGATTTCTGATCAATTATTAACAAAGCGATGAGAATAGAGAAATGTGAATTTTAGACAAAACTTTTTTTTTATAATATATTTTATAATATATTTTATAATTCTTTTTTTAATTTAAACTTTTTAAAAATTTAATTGATTTTTGAAGTATTTTTGAAAATACTTTTATTCTCATTAAGTTTTGAAGGATTATTTCGTTTTTTAAATTTGAAATCGGATAAAAAATTGCGTAACATTAAAATTTTTGTATTTAATAACATATTTCACAAAAAGAATCAAATCACGCAGTTTCGGATAATTGTGACAGGATAATTATCCTTTGTGAGAGAAACAGGATTGAATATTTAAATTGTTTGACAATTATTGATGTTTCTAATTCTCTCTCTCTCTCTCTCTCTCTCTCTCTCTCTCATATTTTCTTCCATATCTTTATTTTTCATTATTTTATTTGAGTGTTTCTGAATGTAATTATGTTATAATATCTTAGCGTTTGAGTGTGTTATCCTAGAACATTTAATAAATAGCGATATCTTTCTCCCTTTTTTTTTATATTTTTAGTATGCATTTACCTACTGTTATTTTCGCTAGTTGAACGCGTGAATACACGTTCGTGTTATTCATTCGCCGGTCAATCATAACGAAGCAAATTGGCTCTTGGATTATGCATATGAAGCGTACCCAAGAAACGAACGTCACATCCTCGCACAATTCTTTGTTGCGTTACATATTAAGCTAAGAAAAACTTTTAATAGAAATTTTTATGAAATCTTTTCGCTGCATACAAATTCGTTTTTTTCCAGACTCGCGAGTTTGCGAGATAGAATTTCGCCACTGATTAGCTTTGAAACTTCTCTCGTACGAGTCGATTTGTAGTTCTTATTCTTGTGCGTTCATATTTCATGGAATACGATTCTGCCTACAAGAAATTAATTCAATTGTCCTCGGCCGCTCTGTTTTTGAGTAACATTGCGGAACAATCTCGTTATATCCCGGCAGTCATATCGTAACTCGAGGCGCCATTCGTTTTTTACCTGTTGCAAAAGAGCGGGACAAACGGGGAGAACGGGGAGGCGACCTAATTTGTCTACGTTGTATTCATTCGTAGCATTGTTTTTTTTTTTACCGAAATAATTGCTCAGCAGATTGTGTCCCTACACAACGAGAAAAGTCAATACACACCTCGTGGCTCGCGGCAATGCGCAACTTTCGTTCCGATAAAATGTATCGATACGCGTGTGTATGTATATGGATGAAGGCGAAGCGTGCGTGAGAAAACGAGCCTATGCTAAGTGCAAAATTGTAATAACGATAGGATTAGATCAGGAATCTAAATATCCCGACGTAAAATGTTTTGCATCAGAGTTTGCAATCATAATTTGATAAATATTAATAACAGACTTCTATTTGGGGAGGGGGGATTATTTTATCTACTAAATTTCTATTAAATCTATTATTTTTATTATATTATCTATTATTTATAACAACGATATAATTATTTAAAATATAGTTTTTTAAAAAATAAAATTTCAATGTTTTAAATCATCAAGATTTTGAAATGTAATTTTGATGCGATAACTAATTGTAAAAGAATTATTGAGTACAAATTAGTTCGGTCCGTTTCTCTGAAGATGGCTCTAGCTGTTGTGAATGGTGATAGCTGATTTTAGCGGTTTCAGAGAGATTAAACATCTGCTAATAATATTCAATTTATATCGCTTTGAGTTTCATACAAAAACCTTGATTTTTTATTATGTTTGAAATATCGAATTTTGTGTTAACCAAGCAGCATTTGAAGATTTTGATTTTCTGCTTTAATTGGAAGAAAAGTGTGGCTGAAGCCCATCGAATGCTTGCCCATCGAAGTTTATGGTGACACTGCTCCCACTGATAAATCATGTAGGGATTTCGACGTTTCAAGGATGAAGATTTCAGCGTTGAAGACAAGCCTCGCTCTAGACAGCCAAAAAAATTCGAAGACAAAGAATTAAAGGCATTACTCGAACAAGATCAGAGTCAAACGCAAGAGGAGCTTGCAGAATCATTGGGGGTAACTCAACAAGCCATTTCTGTACAATTGAGAGCCACGGGAATGATTCAAAAACAAGGAAATTGGGTGCCTTATGAATTGAAACCGAGAGGCGTTGAAAGGCGATTTTTCACTTGCGAACAGCTGATTCAAAGACAACAGAGAAAAGGTTTTTTGCATCGAATTGTGACTGGAGATGAGAAGATGGATATTCTATGACAACCTCAAGAAGAAAAAATATTACGCTAAGCCGATCAATCGTTGCCATCGACCTCAACATCAACACCACGGTCGAACATTCATGATTCGAAGCTCATGCTCTGTATCTGGTGGGATCAAAAGGGTCTTGTTTACTATGAGCTGTTGAAACCTGGCGATTCCATTACGGGCGATCGGTATCGGCTACAATTGATTCGTTTGAACTGTGCATTGCGAGAAAAACGGCCGGAATATGAGCAAAGACATGATAAAGTTATTCTTCTTCATGACAACGCTCAGCTTCATGTCGCTAAAATCGTAAAAAAATATTTAGAAACGCTCAAATGGGGATTTTACTGCACCCGCCGTATTCTCCGGACATTCTCCTTCTGATTACTGGTTGTTCCGAAGAATGCAGCAAGTCACCGGTTCACTTCTTTCGCAGAAATCGAAAATTGGCTCCAAAATTGAATCGCCTCCAAAGACGAGTCATTTTTTCGAGATTGAATTCGAAAATTGCCTGAGGGAAAAAATAGTAGGCAGCGATGGACAATACTTTAATTGATCTGTTCATTCATTTTGTTTTGAAATAAATGCATTTTTGAACGGACCGAACTAATTTGTACTCCCAAAATAATAAGAGAATTGAAGTTTTTTTTAAAGCATTTGCTTCTTTTTTCTTTTATATAATATTTCCGTTCTTTTTCTGCAATTAAAAAATAAAACTTAAAAATTGTTATTTTTTAGTTATGACATAGCAAATGAGCGTGTTTCATATAGAGAAAAAGAGAAACACATAATATATATATAATGAACTCGAGGCGAAACGCGATAGTATTGCAAACTGACCTACATCTTCGCGAGATAGTTGATAATGAAAGCATTAAAAATAAAAAACGTCTGGCATCATTTTCGAGGTCGAGTGCATTCCAACTTCAATTTTCCACCCGTGTTTGTACACTGGAATTGTGAAGATGCACTCTTGACCTCTAATGCGCAGCATTTTTCTAAGGGTCGCACTTAATCTTTTAATTTGATGGAAAGTTATCCGTGTAACGTTCCATATATTGCGGCTGATCATCGCATATCCGGATATCAATGTAATGAAAGTTCCTAGAAGATGCATGATCTTCTTTCTCTCTTGCGAAAATCGTGATAAAGTCACCAGAAGTTTAGCGCTCGCAAGTTTCATGATATGGAAGTTTTTCATTTCAAAAACATTGGAATTGTTTGTTCCTACATATCCTTCGTCTTCTGAGTCTTTTAACTCTTATCCTGGAATAAGTCAAGTTAACAGGCCATGTATATTATTCTTAAAAGCCACAAGATTATTTCATCCGTAATAAAACTTTCATTTCACAAATAGAGTATTTTATTCGTAATACAATTTTCATTTAAAAAATGGAGAGAATAGACTGGATGAGAGTTATTAATTTTTAGGCATTCAATGAAAAGATTTAGATATTTTTTGTGAAGAAATTGTAAAAGAAAACAGTGACGTTAGATTCATGAGTAGATATATATCGATATGTGAACAATATAACTATGTAAATAGAAATGTACCTTATTCGTTTTGAGCTTATGTTTAATGAGCTTAATGCTTAATAATATTTACAGTTTTATGATGCTTATTAACATTGTTATCATTAAATTGCTTATTAATTTAATTTATGATATTGTTACTGTTTTAATTTAGGATTGCGTTTTAAAACCAAAAATTAAATCGACAGTTTGCTAAACTGGATACGTATAATAGAATTGGATATGATCTAATTTAGTTCGAAGGCATTTTCCTAGAATATGAATTTCGTAGAGAAACCTACATATTAGCTGAAACGATCGTAGAACGGATGCATGGTTCATTAACAATGTAAAGTTTGCTTGTGAAGAATGTAAAATAATTGCGTAATCATTGGAAGGCAGTAGTTGAGTGTCGAGAAATGACTCAGTAATAATTAACACTGCTTGAACTTTGATATTGTGACAATAATTTTCTTAAAATAATTAAAATAGCTATTCTGTCTAATAAAATCTCTCTAATAAAAAGCAAAAGTTGAAATAGTTGTAGACTTTAATTTTTTCTTTCAAACAGGTAAAACACACACGAGTTTAGTGAGCGACGGATCGCTAAGCTAATAATTTAAGCCGTAACTGTGCGAGGGAGTAAAAGTGACGTTAGTTTAAAATTGCAAGAATTTACGATCGGAAGCGCATCGTATCGATTATTACATGCCATGCGTGCGGCAACATGGATTTAATGATGCATTATCTCGCGCGATAAAGAGAGGCGTTTGTAATATTGCGTCATCTTTCCGTACAGTATGCATTCTCGTGTGGGTCGCGCGGGAATAATCGGTCGTGCGCGTAAAATGGAGGTGAATGTGCGCTCGCAAAGACCGCGACTGCCGCAAGAAAATTATACATACGTATTGCATAGGATAAAATAATGAGGCCAAAATAAAAAAAAATCTTCTTTTCTTCATTTCACAATAGATTTATCTAACGCATTTCATAATAGATTTATCTAGAGCGATATTTATAACGCGTGACGGACTTGGTATGCCTGTGTGGTTAAAAATTCATAGATATATGTGTGTAAATCTACTAAAATGCAATGCAATGTAGCATAATGCGCATGCAGCAATTACTTTGAGCGAAACAGCGTGTCTCGATCAAAGCGCATTTATTTATTTAACGATTCCGAGTACGCACGGAAAATTTGTGGTTTCCTGCAAATTAAAATGAATGTTCCACCCTCTCATTGTATGTACATGATAAATTTTCATTGGTCAACGCGGAACAGAATCCGCGTAAGATTTATCGCGTTGCGTTTGTGATTTCACGCGTTTGTTTACGTTACAAAATGTTACACGCGGTATAGAATTACCGGGTGATTATCGACTCATTGCTTTATTCTAGTATTTAACAATAAACACGTTTAACATATCTCACGTTAAACTGTTCCACTATTTTCGAATTACATACAGTCTCTCTCTTCCGTTATTTTCATTATTTGAAGATTTATATATTATTATATAATGTCGATTTATATAATTAGCAATATACTAATTATTATATTAACATTTTATAACATAATCTTTATGCTTTTATAACATTATTACACTCTCAGAATAAAGTATTTGATATTTGTGATTATAGTTGCGTGATATAAAATAGTCATGATTAAAAGTTCTATTTTTATTTTTATTGCTAATATTAGGTATAGTAAAAAGAAATCCATTATTTTTCCATTCAATTTCATGCAAAAATAATGGATTTCTTTTTACTACACCTAATATTACGGATAAAACTATTTTATTTAAAGTATCTAAAAAAATATATCTAAAAATTTAACTAGATACAGATGAAAATAATTTTGTTGAACAATCAAAACAATTACGTAGAAAACTCAATGAGCAATACTGCAGAAAGTTTTGACATTCCAGCAACAAATTGGCGTCTTGAATTATTCTGGTAAATAATTATTTTTCTATGGTCCAACAAAATCCCAGATTTCTATGTAATTAAATTTTTTAATATTTTAAAAATTCCGGCCGTTTCTTTCTTTGCAATAATATCCAATATTCAATCAAAAAAGAGACTTTTTCTTGAACAAAACAAGAATCATTTTTTTTTACCGTCATTTTTTACAGTTTTTTAAATGTTGAATAAGTACGAATCCGTTTTCCAAATTGCTCAGCACATCACATATCATAATTATAATATGACAAAGTATGTAAAAATAGTTTTTTTTTGCAATAAACATAATGGAACAGTTTGAAAAATAAATTTGTATTCAGTGTCCAAAAAAATTACAAGAAATGATTATAGAGAGTGCATTCCACATTGACGCTCACAATGCTCGCGAGCATATTTGTTTTGTGTAATATTCAAACAACAAGAATGATTCCATGATTGCGAGCATCCAATAGAACGCACTCATAGTCTCACTTTAATATTATTTTCTTGTCGAACAGTACAATAATTCTATTTATAGTTCTATCAAAAAAATATATAGTTTGAACCAAAGATTATAAATTATAAATTATGAAAATTGCAACGATCATTTTCTTTCAGTGCATGGCTTTTTGCAATTTCCGCGCTCTCGTCCGTACTTTATCAACGCCGCCTCGTTTTGCTATCGTTTCCCTCGAGACGTATTTCTGCGTCAGCAGAATTAAAACATATCTCCGCAATTTACACCTCATTAATTTCGTCATTCTTATTTCGATATCTACGTAAGATCGCGGATTGTTCGACTGGACTACATGTAGCCAGCTAATTACGCTAATAGCCTTTTATATGCCGTTCGATATCGCCGAGACTTCTCGTTATCCTTTAAATCTCGCTGATTCGCCGCCTTAAAAGGCAATCCTCCATCCTTCTTGTCCTCTTTTTTTTTTTTTTCGTTTTCCTACTGTCTCTCCATGCAAATTTGTGATACGCTGCCTGTTCTCTCTAACTATGCCGCCAATTAAAACACTCCTTTTCGAGTAGTAGGAACACAACTTTGAGATTCGATACATGTATGTGGTATATATGTGTATGTATAAAATCGAATTCCGTAAAGACAAATATGCCTATGAGCGGAATAGTCTAAAAAGACTTCGAAACTCAAATAAATATTTGGATTTTAAGGTTCAAATACTTTTCTTTCTCTTTCTCTTTGATCGAATAATAATTTAATATTACATATTGAAGCAAGATATACGGGAAAATGTTCATTTTTCTTAGAATAAGCTTGCTAATGAAAAAGCAATAAGATCAACGTCTTCATTAAAATGTGTATCGCGAGGTTTGTTATATAATAATACTTATATAAGATAAATATATAAGATAAATCAATTAATTTAGAATTACGAAAGAAGTTATACGATCTAAGTAAGAGTTATGACAAGACCTTTTAAATGCTATATGGCACTGTGAAATTTTATCAACAAAGTTAACACGGAAAGCATCATCGTGCATGATGAGCACGTTTTACGACGTGTCTCGGCATCCTTTGTGCACAAAACTTTTCAGTATACTTTTCCGATATATGCGCGGAAGTATGCGTGTTGTAGAGATGCATGATACTAAAATACGACTTGCATAGTTTACATATTCATACAGATCTCTTCGCTCGATTCCTATTGGATAGACAAAAAGACTTTTTCTACTTCGGCTTCCACTTAAAAATATCATCTAGACAAAATCAAGCTACTTTCCGTCTCTTCATTGGACAAATTACATCTCTTTGATGTTTATTTCTCCTCATTTCCCAAGGCAGCGCTTCGCGAATTTCCGTGAAAAATGTAAATGAAAAAATTGGATATACAGGTACCGTAACAACGCTTATGGTTGGCATTTTGCATTTACCACATCTGAACGCGCAAACTTTAGGTTAGTGTGTCCGATGAATACATCTAATATTTGAATAAATGAATAAAAAATGAATGAAAATACTCATTCAAATACATTTCTTTTTTATTTGTTAAGAAACAAATAAATATTTTTTCATTCCATTTGAATGAATATTTTTTTAATATGATTACGAATATTTTCATTTCGTATTCATATTTACTCTGTATTATCTGCACATAGCTTGCAAACCTACAAGAGATGGCGATTACATCGTGCGCTTAGTCCGCAACTTATATGATTCTTGTTTAATCTATAAATTAAATAAAGATTTCTATTGAGAATAAATAATATATTTCGGAATTTAATGTCCGCAGATCATAATGAACGTTGCGTCCAAGATGCCCTATAAAGATGCCCTATAAAATATTTATAACGTTACTATCATGTAACCAGAATTATATCGAAATATGTATGGCACTCTATCAAATATAGATATTTATAAATAAAAAATGTATATCTTTCTAAAATATTTTTCAAAATTTCAAAATTTCCTTTATAAAATTTGAATATTACAATGACAAAAATAAATAAAATTCATTTTTTTTACTTATAGTCATCAAAATATTATAGTTAAGAGATAACTATTGGAGCTTTTTTTTCAGTTTATATTTTGTTTGAATGAATATGAATACTCATTAAATATTCATAGTTTTTTGTATTGAATAAATATTTTTGGAAATTCAAAATTTTGAATGAATATATGATTACATTTTTTTTTATGTGAAAATTTTGAATAAATACAATTTGGAGTTCAATTACAAATTTTTTGTATTCATCGGGCATACTATTTTAGGTGATATACGATTCGCTAATTAAATATTTATAATTTTAATGCTTATAATTTAATTTATAAAAATTTAAATGCTTATAATTTAAAAATTATTACAGTTTCGACATTTTAATATTAGAATTTTCGTCTCAAAATGAAATTTCGTCTCAAAACTCTGGACTTAAAATTTTAAAGAGATTCCAAAATCGTCTGGTTTACCGATTAAACGCAATAATTTTCATAGAATGATATCTGAGCAAATTTTGATTAGAACACAATTTATGAAATCTTTATAAGATATTCTGTGTAATTTGAATGTAAAAAATTATCGATATCAGATAAAATTGATTTACGTATATAGGTATATAACTTGTATAGATAAAGAATTTGGAAAAACTTGTGATACTTTATATATATATATTCTCTCTTTTGTGGATAAAGTTCTGTTGGTATCTAGCATTCCAAAGCATTAACTTAATCAATATAAATATTTTTTTGCGATCGTCATTCTTGAGAACGTCGCGCATTAGCACTCGGATTATGCAACGTGAATTGTAAAGCGATAATTACCCGCCATGAATGAATTACAACGGGAATCCAATTAAAGCACTTAAATTATCGTTAATCCTAACGCAATATCAATTACACTTACGAGCGCACATTGCAGTCCCGTTGGAGTGCAATGAGAGATATGATCGCAATTAATGAGGCAGTGAGTTTATATCTCGTAAAGACGAGGCTTCCAATCGGTAAAGGGTAAATCTATTAAGTATTATGCAGGCGTGTGGAAAACATCGTTTCTCAATAAATGCACGTATTACGCCGTTGCGTGTCGTGGCTAGAATTATATATAAACATGAGTGTGATGAATTTATATGAACTAGCAATTCGCGCACAGCCGCGAACGAGGCCGCGTGTGAATTTAATATATTTTCGATCTCCGTCGTCCCGAAACTTCATAAATAATTCCGCTGAATAATTCAAACGTCGCGACCGAAGTTAGCGAGCCGAAAGTGTTGTACACTGCGAGAACTGCGTGGTCGTGTTAAACGAAAGTTAAGGCTCACATACCGTTTACGGCGAGATAACACGAATGTATTGATGATCGATTCCTTTTCCTCCTGCTCTCCGATTGCTATTTTTCAAGAATTCGAAATACAGAAAGTAATAAATCAAAAAGTAAAGTAACTTTTGATTGTAGTTAATTTAAAAATAAATTAATTAAATCGAGAGAGTATTTTAATGTGAAAATTACCCAGATGTACGCATTTATCGTACGGCGAGATTGAATCAATTCTGAAGTTTTTAATAACAAAAAAAGTGGGTACTTTGAAAGGTTCGAAACTTTAATTATGACGCGCGATCTCATAGCAATTTCGTATACTTTGATCATGATTAATGTTATTAGATGGAATTAATGTATCTCTAGCCGAATCAAATATTCAGAGCTCTCCGTGCGCGAGTTTCTCATTTTTATGCAAATGGCAGTTGTCTCGTAGTGTTAAAAATGACAGAGAAGATAAGATCCATGGAAAGAAAGAATGATGGTTGCTTTAAATATATTTCGCGCATCAACGACAATGAAAATTGAGTTAAACGAAGTTTTACCAAAGTATCAACTTCTCATTTAAATTAAATAAAGCGAAGCGGAATCAATACGGAAGAGGGGAACGGTCAGACCAACTTAATTGAAGATCGGAAGAGCTGCCAAAGTCTAATTTAAGCTTCTTTTTAATTCAGTTCATTCGAGTCACGTGCAGAACATTATACGTCATTTACTATTAAATTAATTGAATTGCAGTGAAAGTATATTGAAATGAGAGCGTTATAATCTCTTAAGTTATAATTCTAAAAAAAATATTAACAATACTATTAAATTTGCCCTGCAGATTTTATGTACAAAATATAACAGTAACAGTATAAATTATACAATATGATATTATTACAATATGATATATTACAATATGATATTATTACGATATATGTGTTCTGCGATTTTTGCGCAGCATTAAATTTTGATATTATATCCGGAATTGTTTAATGACAAATTATAGTATTTGTATGTGAAAAATTTTTATTAAAAAAAGCTTTATTTTATTTTAAAACTTTATTTTTTTAACTTTATTTATAGAAAATAAACATTAATTAGTAATTTATTAACAATAAATACGTTTTGTCCTAATATAAATAAACAAAAAACTTGTAAAAATAACCGTGTTCATGACCATAAAAGCTAAATTCTCACCTGTGCGAATATTTATGCATTCAAATTTTTTATTATCGCTTATTATTAAAATAATATGTTTTAATTATTGCACATTTTTTTAGATAAAATAGTTTTGAAAAATATCTACTTTATTCTTTGTTAGTAAATTGCTAATTGATATTTACTTTCTAAAAAAAAAAATAAAGTTTTTAAAAAAATAATTTCCCTTGTATATGCAAAAAAAAATGATTTTGCTGAAATGTAAGATTAAGATGTAGAAATCTGAAAATAATTTTATTAGATCATCAAAATAATTAAAAGTCGTAACATTTAAAACCTACTTTGAATGTTCTATATATAATAATTATTTTGATATCAACAGAATTATTTCCAAATCTGCATCCAGCTAAATTTTTAAATATATTCCAGCAAAATCATTCTTTCCATGTAGGAATACTTTTTACACTCATATATATCTAATAAATCTATTAGGAATCCAATAAAATATTAACGTCACGCATCAAGATAAATATAATATAATCTATCAGTAAACTTGTACAATGACGTAGCAAATTAAATTATAATTCACAGAAAAACTCGCATGCATGCAAGTGCATGCATGCGCTGAACGCACTAATAGATATACTAATAGATATACGTCGCACAGCAAACATTATAATGTACAACCAAGCATTAAATTAATCAAAAATCGCTCTCGCTGGCGCTTACGGCTGATAAATCGGGCGCAGACTAATGTTCTTCCACTACAACCATATATTTTCCTGCGGACCACGAGCATTTCCGTGGAAAACGTCTTAATACCCCGCGCACGTATTTAAAAAGCGTCCACCTTCAGCCGTCAGCCAGCCGTAGCCGCCTACGGCACGCACGTGCGTAGGCGCGTGATGTCGTGGCGTCGTGGCGTGGTCGGTAGTGCCGATATCCGCGTTATAAGGACCCGATTATAAGGACCCGTTCACAATGTGAATCCAGTCGGTCATGCATCGAGATTTTGCGTATGGCTGCGTTTCGCGCTTATACGATCGCACTTTCGCGCCGGACAGGCGAGGCTCGCCGATACTGCATGGTTAATAGATACGTTGACATAAATCCGACCACGTGTACATACGTGTGTAACAACGCGTATGCTCCAGGTATCCATTCGCTCGCTTCTCCTCCCGTCTCTGTGTTCGCATATCTCGACCTGTCCACATTACATTAATTCAGAGTTACGTCCTCGCAATGCTCTCGGAGAGATGTGTCAGTTGCTGTCACACATAATGAGCGATTGACCGAAAGTTGCCCTCGCAAAGTTTCCAGTTCGAGAGGTAAATGATTGACAATCCTATTTGTTCGGCACGACGGAGCTGCAAACGTGAATTGTACCGAAACAGCAACCGAAATATTACTAGAGTTTTTAAATATTGTTTGTTTATATATTTTTTTATATTTTATGTAAAGTCAAGTGAGTGTTCCGATATACACTGCCACTGAAAATCTAATATTATAGCATTATAGTATTACAATATATACGTAATACAACCTGAATTATAGATTTTTAGTACTGGTAGTGTATATCGCAACACGGTCAATGCTATATAGTTGAATAAATTATTTTATAGTTATTGTAATTATAAAATAATTGTGTCCTATTATCTTTATGGCTTTGTGTTAAAACTTTTATCGCTTGTTATCTTTTACACGTGTTAAAGTAACGACGCTTTTAATATATAACTGAATAATATTATTTAGCAACATGTCTGCGGGAAATTTACACACATAGGATAATAGTGAGTACTGATGAATATTAAAAGATTTCCGCGGGGCACGACAAGATTGACACGCATCTCGGTTAGAGACCTTTTCCATGATTCTCGATAGACTATTACTTCCGGTCATTGGTTCTTGAACTGGTTTAATTGACAACGCGTCGAATCGCATCGTGAATCAACAGATCGAGTGTACGAACGAGAGAATAGAGAGCCATTAAAGAGAGAAAAATCTGCTCGCTGTGTTCGCACGCCCGTTTGAACATGACGCGCGATTTTCCGTCCGTGATGAAAACCCTTTTTGAAGAATTGAAAATATTCGTTAATTGGATGTTGCTAATGACGACGGAATGAAAGAGAGAGAAAGCCGGGCAAAAGAGCGCAGGCAAATTTTCGGTGCAATCAACGCTTCGTTTTCTGTTCAATGATTTTAAAAGTTTCTCAGAACACAAATTATCTCTTTTTCCATACAGTGTGTTAGATCTTGATTACGACTGTTATAAATAATATTATATATTTGTAAAAGAGAAAAAGTGAGAGGAGGGATTAAGGCTAATAAATGCTCTAATCTCATTTGCAAATATGACTATTAAAAGAACGTGATCGTGGATGCACTTTTCTTCATCCAATTATGATATTTACTTGTAATACACAAGTAATTAATTTTTCCTTAAGATAATTAAATTTGATATTAGCATTAGATGAAAAACAAGAGAGACTGATTCTTCTTTGTGCTTTTTAACGAGGAATTCAATTATGTGTATCTTCTTGTTAGAATAAAATAGAAGAACGCAATTTGTCTTCAATTCTCCACGAAGTTATAATCGTATTTTGCTGCTATAGCAAATAATCTCATTTTATATGTACAATAAAAAATACATTTGCCTATAAATTTATTGATTTATAACGATCTTATGAAATACTGTTAATATATAATTGTCCTCTTGAGCTCTAAACTGTAGTTTGCATTTCTCTGTGTCCTATTAATTGAGAGCAATGTTTAGTTGTTTACTTCTGAGGATTTATTCTATATGAATCCGTAAAAAAGCCTTTAAAAATATCACAATCATTGTCCTGATATTGATTAAACAACTATGATCACACTTCTTCGGTTAGAACGATTATACCGTTGTTCATTCACATCGAAGCATCGAGACGGAATAGGCTTGTCTACGGATGGTGACCCTCCTCCGTTAGGAAGCGTACGCTAGACTCCCAGGTATTTATACCTGCTGGGAAATAAAACCTGTCGAGATTCTTCTGAAAGGACAGAATTACGTAGTTGGACGAACCCAGCACGCGGTGGGTCTCATAACCTTCAGGTAGTATAGAGAGGGGCAGAGAGAGGAGAGCATCTCTCGGGGTTCTTACTTCCTATCCTACGTCAGGGTTAAGTATAATCCTTTGATCTGCGGTAAACGCAGGCGCGAGAAATCATTATGTCGTAGCAATACACGTTGCTTTTTTCCATCCGAATGAAAGGCAACATCTGAGCGACATGAAAATCGTTGAAAGAGATCGTCAGTAATTTAAACCAAACTCTGTAGAACAACTTGACACCAGTATACGTACAAACAATTCAATTAGCACAAAGATATTAATTTGAATATAAAACAAAATTCGTCAAATATTTTATTCATCTTTTGTGTTTAAAAAAATCTTTAAAAGAAAATGTAAAAACGTAAAATTGTAAAATGAAATAAGAAAGATAACGGTATAATAAATAGTAATAATGTAAGAAAAAATAATAATGTTTACGAAATAAGAATTAATTTATTCTCTCAAAAATAGAAGAGTAATAAAAACATTTCGATTTTATTTATATCCATCAGTTTAATAAAAAGTATATAAGTAATAGGATAATAAAGAGAATTAGAAGAAAGGTGCTTTAAAAGCTATAATTAAAAATGAACAGCACACGCGCGCGCGCACACACACACACACACACACACACACACACACACACACACAAAACGTGCCAAGAATAAAGAATGTTTGTAATCTGGTATATGAGTTATATACCACAAATATATCATCTGTTATATACTTAATAAAAAATTATAAAGTAAAAAGATATCAAAAGTTTTTAAAAGATTATAAAAATTAATATATCCTTCAGTTAAGTTTGGTATTTCCTGTAGCGAGTATAAATCATCTTTACTTTTTATCAAGATGAGTAATGAATGGCTATTGCTTTTATTCACCAATGTTAATTGCGACACGCGAGCTACGTAAGGTCGTAGCTGAATCATATTTCAAACCTGCCACGGAGACGTGTCTTGAGATGAGGAAGAATCACCTGTTACGCCTCCTAAATCTGCGGGGAATTTCTTTCCGACCGTTTGGTTTCTTTCATAGACGTTACTTGCGCCTCTGCCTCCGGGGTGTTCATACTTTGAAACTCGAATTTTTCACTCGAAACATTACTTCTCCACATGTATATCCGTAGTCTCGCACACATACGCCATTCGTTAGAGAGTTGTGTTGTGTTGGCACGGCACTCTGTTCTTTCATGGAAATGGTTCTAACCTCGAAAGAATACGAGATATCGTCTGTTCGGCGCGGGCGTCCCAATCGTGGGAACGACTTCGTCATACACGGTTATGCTAAACAGAATAATTCTTTCTTTTTTATAACTCAATTGCCCTTTTAATTTTCCAATTCAAATTATTAATTATTATTCTATATCTATGCCTTTTTCCTTTATTACATAAATACATAAATTACTAATTTTCTCGAAAAAAATATATAAAAGTATTTGTTCACCTAAATTAAGCTGTAATAATTTGAAATCAAATAAATTTGAAATGAGTCATTCATTCTTATGAAACTTTATTAAATATAGAGTAATCATTAACTGTGAATAATTAATTCTATATTATTCATTATTTTATCAGAAGCTATAGAATTTGCAATAATTAATATAAATAATTTTACAAATATTAATACTAATGACTATAAAATCTTGCTTTATGTTAAATAGTGAATGTTTCCTGTATATCAAATAACTTTTGCATAACATTCTTTTAACGCTAACTGTCCAGTTGCTTTCGGTATTAAACTTAATAAACTTAGCTTAAAAAAATTTATTTGTATAAATTGAATATATATTATTTTATTTTTTAATATAATTTATATGTCTTCAATGTCTTAAATGTTTAATAAAAGATTATTTATAGTTAGTTAAATAAAATTAACGAGACTTTTACAAATTTTATACGTTACCTAAATGAGAGATATTGCAGTCAAAGTGTTAATTTAGATCTTGGTAACAGTTACAACATTCAGTATTATTAGACTGCTTAATTCTCTCAGATCTATATACTCCTACGAATGTACTACTTTATACAGAGGAATATACCTGTGATAAACGCGAAAGCACTCTGATGATGTAAGAAACGTCATGACAGTACATCACATTACAAAAATGATCACGCACAACTTATATCTTATTTTTTTTTTTTTTTGGAAATCGACGCTTCTATCAAGCGACTTTTCATCGGCGTCGCCTGACACATTCTATCCTCTTATCGCGTGTATTAAGACATATATAAGCGATACGTTTTTAAAAGTAACATATACGTTTTTACTTTTTGAGGTTTCTATTATAATAATTTTTCGCTATTTATACATACAGAAAATATCATTTAATTTTTCCGAGAAAAGACTCATCCTCGGGATCTCAACTTTAAGACTTTTATTTAAATGATAATATTAAATTGAACGTTTCAGTAATCCATAGCTTTAAATCTTATTCATGACGTACGGCATATGTGACATCGACATTCACAGGACGCGAATTTAAATGCTGTTATTAATCGAAGTGTTATGCGGACATCGGCAGACGGCTGTGGCGCTCCTGTTAAGCCGTTTATAGTCGCTAAAGCGCATTAAGACACATGACAGAAAGCTATATCTCGTCTTTTGAGCATGAAGTTACCTTGGTTACGCCAACTACTGGTTCCGGTGCAAACTTGCTACCGGTCGTTGAGCTTCATTAGCTCGACCGCATACATTAAATTCTAATTAGTCTCATTTACTTCAACCTAGCCGATTAAGATCGCACACCTCATCGCAAAGGCTGTGCACAATTTCGTCGAAGACACGTCGTGTCAAAGCGCAGATTAATTGTTTTTCATACTTGTACGTTTTTTAACATTCGGCTTTTTCATAGTTAAATAAAACTGCAATTATAAGCAATTATCAATTTTGAATTCAAATTAGAAAGTTTCCTTTTAGTTATAATTTGTCTTGAACTTTCTTGTTATTTATCATATTAACTCCTTAGTAATTTTTTAATAATTTTTTAATAATTAATTCTTAATAGCATACATCTTTGAACATTCAACTTTTAATAGTTATAAATAAATAAATACAATTTATAAGTGAAATTAATATTCAAGTGAACAAGTTTCCTTTAGTTGTAATAATTACAATTTGCGTTAAGCTTTCTTGTTATTTTGACTTGCTAGTGTTTCTTTAATAATCCCCTTTAATAATAACATACTTTTAAACATTTGGCTTTTTAATAGTTACGAGTAAATAATTGCAATTGTAAGTCAAATATAAGTTAGGAAGTTTAATTATAAGACTATCATTCGTCTTGAACTTTCTTGTTATTTATCGCTATTGACTTGCTAGTTCTTAATAGCAATTACAAGGTTCAGAAGTAATTGCATCGACAACAATCTGTCGCTGTTGTCGCATTAACTACGCCCGAAAATTGAGTAACCGTTACTAATAATTTTAGTACATTGGAAAATTAATTTCTATATATATTACAATTTTATTTTTATTGCTCTCTAACTTTTCTTTTTCGTCTGTCTTATATCAAAATAAAATAAATAAGAAAATGTTATTAGCATTATACGGCATTATATAACCTGTACATATGTAAATATGTATCTTTGCAAATAAATGCTTAACTGAAGATGAATTTATTGAGCTGTGTTGAGCACATCCCCTACGGCTCTGCTACTTGTTAGTTCCCGCAAGTTCAGACAAGTCGATCATGAAGAGAAACATCAGGGAACAATTGCTATAGTCGTTCCTTACATAGAGATCACGAGAGAATGAACAACTAATAATATATCGTGAGTCACAATGTGAATCGTGACACGAGCCCCAATATCGTAATACACGATGAATTCTTTGTCGATCTTGCAATCCTTTACCTATACTCTCCTTTATTTAAATGTCTCACAGTTCGCAGAACTGAAACTCGAAACGTTGAAAATCGAACGTCATCTTAACGTATAGAACGTATAACGTTCAATAGTGCAATTTCGTTTATATAAACATAAAGTATTTTTCAAGTAATAATGAAGAGAAACATAGTTTTAAGGAAATATTAAATTGTGTAAAAATACTAATAAATTACCGGATACATATATATCGTCACGTCGAGCCGAGATATATAATAAACCGGTTCGCTGCTATTTCTGTATTACTTGCAGACGGCGAGCGACGCTAAATTAATTAAACCATCCGTGACAATCGAAAAAAATGATCACGTCGTAATGCTCGATCACTGCGTGGTTGACGCACGAGCACGTACTCGCACTCATTGCCGCTCGTAATTAAGAACTTTCCGACGAATCAATTAATTACCTCTGTTAAGACAAACGATATATTTTAGCAGACGCCAATAAACAGCCGTATCTCACGCAAATGACGTGCGCGTGTTAATGACAGCTCCTTAATGCAATACAATAGACATCACTTATCCACATACATGAACGGAGATCCTGTTCTCAATAGACCATGATTCGGGGTACTGAGCTTTACCAATGCCAATTCCATTTTGCTAATCACAGCTGTCGGTGTCGTATACCTATATGTAACGGACGCGAGATCTAATCCGTTCGTCCCACTTCTCAAATGAATCGTGTCCCTTTGCTCTTATATTTAATGAAAGGGTCGCGCCTCGTCAAAGTGGTTCCGATTGCCTCAATCGTACCCTGGTATCTCACGAGCTCGCACTTGCACTCGCACTCACACTCGCATTCATACTCATACTCTGCGATGGATCCGTGAATTCATGAATGTTATCGTGAGCTCTGCCTTGGCAATCGTTGATTCAGCTGATTGAGGTAGTCGCAAAGATTATACGGGCTCCGCGACAACTGAACGCGCAGCAATGGAGTCTCGATACGTTAGTCCGATCCGGAATGATCGCTTTATTGTGCTGCTGTGACAGATATCATTATGAATGATGCTATATAAATTGTGAATACAATGTATTATAATGCGAGCAGGAATTTAATCAAGTTTATCTCATAAGATGCGAATAACGTTGAAATTTTTACAAACTCTAATCCGTCTTCATTCACTTTTAGCGATAAATGTCTTTAAACATATTTATATGATATTTTGATGATATTTTGATCCAAACAAAATTATTTTTAAATCCGTATCTAGTCAAATTGTCAGATATTTCAGTAAAACCGTTCTTTTTGTGCAGAAATAAATGAACGCGTTTATTGAATAAAAGTGAGATATGAATGCGGACTATTTGCGACTAAAACAATTTTTTTAAAAATAAAAAAATCTGGACTAATGGGAGATGAGCGCGCAAACGCAATTATTTCGGGAATCATTAATTAAACTGTTTATTTAAAAAAAATTTGTTGATGCTCCGATTTAATTACATATTCGTACAACGATCGTATCATAACATAAAATACATAGAAAGAATTTGTGGATACAAAAAAAAGGAAAAAAAATAACGTATCGTTATGATTTATAAAATATATTAATAAACTTTCTCTCTAGTAGTCGAGAGCTCTTCATTAATATGTTTTAAATAAAGCATGTCGCTTATATAACAAATATTCGTTTGGAGAGGAAAATCGCCAATGCTGTCATAGATTTTTTAAAGAGCCTTCTTATTCCTTGGTACTACTAACTACTGCACTTTATTAATACTGAAAAAAATTATTTAGATAGTTAAAATAAAAATTCTACACAAATGAGAAAATATACAATATAAAAATTCTTATGATTTTTTTTTTGCAAATTGTATAGTTCAAATAGTGGCTATGTTATTGATAATATTACATTGTTTTTTTTTATATATTTTTATTAGTTTCCTAAATTAGTTTTATTTATATTCTTTCTTTTTCATTTTTTTTCATAATGCTTTTAAACATAAAATAGAGTAGAGAATAAAATATAAACTGATCATAACTTGATTTAATTTTTATACTGTTTTTATAGTGATTTAATTTTTATTGTGTTATAATATCAAATGGCCGGAGTTGAAAGGAAGTTGAAAGGAATTTTATATTTTTGGGAAAATTTTCAAAAAAAGAAATTCTCACATTATACGTGTATGTTTGCGTCTTGCAAAACAGCATAAAGGGTGCATATATATATATGAATAAAAAATATTTATAGAAATGAAAAGATTCTAGGAAGTCTTATATACATTTACTTGTAGATATTTTGTACAGATTACTACTGTGAAAGAAAAAGAATAGAAATATGGCATTACTGTTTACTGCCCATTTTATCGTTTGTTCATTTTTGCTTATCTTGTGATAAAGTTAATTATTGCAAGATTGCAAACAGTATTATTAAAACTGCTATATTATCTAATAGAAGGTACTTTTTGTTTGTATTCATGTTTCTAAAGACAAGTAATATCGATATCGATCACTCCTTCCTCTGTTAATATTTGTATTTTAATATTACATGAAATTAAAATTGTCGCATACATAAGAAGAAAATTTGTTTATTCTTTTACAGAAAAAGCTCAAAATTGTCGCGACGATGTATTTTTAAGCAGTTGCTGAATTTGTATTTTAGATGTGAATATCCTTGGGACTGATATTGTCAAAGTATCCCGATGTTAATAGAATACTTGCTATCCACCGATCCACGACCGGCGGTGGGTATTAGCAATGTAAGTGAATTGCTCCCCGGGGTCTGCTTCTGCCACCCTGCTGAATGTTTCCCGTTCAAGGCAGGTCGAAATACCATATAACGTAGTTATCTTCCTGCTATTGGCCGGCCAAATTACGGCGAAGTGTCCACCGCATTGTTAGACAACGTAGCGCTGTCAGTAAGCCACCTTTTCTGAATTGACCTCTGTTATGACTTTACAAGCCAGCGTTGAATATGTTCGTGATAAGCGCTATTTCGAAGTGACAGCCGTGAGTTTGGTTATTAATTAAACGTCGTGTCTCGAGGAGAGAGAGATTTGGAATGGAACGATGTGAACGATAATCGTAACAAAAAATTTAATATCGAAAGTTCGCTTATGTGATTAGAACACGGCAGAGCTGATTACCGGTTTAATAGATGTTCTTAAAGGGAAACGTTAACGTATCTTAAGTGGTAATGATAACCGCGATAAAGAATTGAATGGGAAAATGTCGACTGATAAAATGCCACAGGCAATCGCGTTCAAGCGATGCCGTCCTCGACGGATATCCGCGTTTACTTCATTAAGTGAAATCGTCTTCGAATTTCCTGCTGAACGGAAGAGCAATCAGATGGTTTAGAAACATAGAAACCTCAATTCTAGTAATGAAACAGACCAATATAACGTTCTAGTAGATTTAACTTTGTTTTCAGCGAATATAATGGCTTCAGCAATCAAAATTGAAATATTTATAATTTTTTTTCTTCACTAAATTTTTTATTATAATCAATATTACAGTTTTTTTCGATTAATTGCTTACATTTATATCTTTATTTTACTTTATTTCTCACTCTTTCTCTTTCTCTCATGCTCATCCCTATTTTGCTATTCTTTATAATCTTATAATCCAGCAATGCGTCGTGTGCTGAACGAAAAAAAGTTTAAGTTCGGAGAATTAAATGAATAATAAAATGTAATCGGATTTTATATCGGTTCTTCATGGAGTGGGAAGAGCGCTAACTCAGAATCCATCAGACATAGCCGTTGGTCGATAGTCGCATTCGCTTTGCTGACGCAAAATGAGAGAAATTCATTGGTTAAAAGCCGTAGAAACGCAGTATATAGCGTAACGGCGGTATGTATCGCCGTCATCGGACGTTGCAGAAAAATTGGAGTTAGTCCACGAAAGTTTCTCCCCCGGAAACGATTGGCGACTCGTTTGTGTGCTGCTTTCGAAATTGCTCCGGGAATTTTGTTGAAGGAACACAATAGAAACCATTCCTCGGAAAGCCGAGCTTTGGCTAAGATCTTCAAGCCGCTCCGCTATTCACTGAGAACAATCCTTTCTGCTAAATCACATTACTGTAACAATTTTTGTTATTAAATGGATTACAGAAGATAAAAAATTAGATGGATTTGGATGCATCAAATATCGAAAGATACGTAATACGTGTAATTCTAAAGGAATACACTGCATATACGCATAAATGATTTTATCAGGAATTTTCGACTTCTCTAAGAACGACGGAGTACCGAATTTTCATATCTCTCGTAGCAATACAAGAGTTTTCTATATTATAAAATGGGAGCGATCCGAGGCGCATTGTTGTTGTGGTCATAGAATAATAGCAGCAAACATAGGGAGGAAATCAAATATACGCTCGAGTAGCGCTGTATTAAGTTTTTGATCAAAAATCCTTTCTTCTTATTCTTCTTATTCTTCTTTTGCCCAAGGATTTTGACTTAAGCAGAGGTCCAGTACTAGTACCCGTTAGACAACTTAAAAGAGATGAAGAAGGGATTAAGCTTCCATGACGTTTTCAAATTCAATTCGGTGACACGTGCTTTTCAAATCTCAAGGGTATGAGTGGTGTGCAGAAGTCAGGAATGGAAAGGAGGTCGGCGATTATCACTGAGACTCCGATGACTCCGACACCAACCCAAAGACTTCTTCAGGCATAGCATCGTCGCCAAAAGGATAGGAGAAGTGACAGCGTGTAAAGGGAATACTTGGAAAAAGAAATTTAAAAAGAAATCTACATTGGGACTAACATATCTACAATTTCGTTACTATTACTGAAATTTCCGGACGGAAGTTAAACTACTCATATATATAAATTATTACACGAAAAGAACAGTTTTTTTTACTAAAAATTTATCTAAAAATTTAGCTAATTATAAATTTGAAAATAATTTTGTCGTGTGGACTATTCAAAATAATTATATAGAACATTTAAGCATTGCTAACAATACTCTAGAATATTATGAAACATTTTAACAACCAATTTGAGCTATATTATTTTGATTAAACAAAATTTTCAGATCTATATCTACTGAATTTTTAGATACTTTAGCATGATTTTTTTCGTATAGAACTAAATTAGAATGTAAAAGAAATTTGATTGAAGATCTGTAAATGTGATTTATATGCCCTCCCTAATCGTTTTTTCTTTAAAATACTTTCTTTAGCTACTTTACATCTTTCGAAGTTTGCTTACACGGCAAGTAGATAGCTGATTGATTAAAATGACCGTCGATCTACTGCCGAATCCATGCTGTGCTTCCGCCCGTTCTCTCCGTTCGAAACTGTGTGTACGCTCAGCCGCTAACAAGGAAACTGCATTTCCGCGCAGCCGGCGGTCGAAACGATGAAAACTTTATTACTCGCTACGGACGACGATAAAACGGATCTAGCTGTGGCCTGCAGCACATCGCTCTGCGAAAGATCCAGTAAATTTCCGGATCGCGGCGAATCGATGAAAAGTGAATAGCCGACACCGCGCGTGGGATATATAATATTTGGATATCATATAGACTTGTGTCAAGATAACTGAATGAAAAACTGGTTGGAAAAGCATGAATTATCGATGAATCCTGATTCTCCTCTTTCCATCCTTGCGCAAAAGACCTTATAACTATTCTAACAATCATACATTATGTTATGCCGTGTTTTGATTAATAGAGACTTATTTAAACGTCCATGATAAATTTAAAAATTAATAAGTAACATAAAATACGTATACCTATTGTACTCTTTTATTTTTAAGAGGAACTTCAATTTGAGATTTGAAATCAAAATAATTTTTTAAAGAAATGTGATTTGAGATTCTTAATAGAGCTAGAAATGTGAATTATTGAAAATTAGGTTTTACAGAGAAAAAATAGATTTTAAATTTATTATAAAAAATAAAAATAGATGTAATTTCTAGAATATTTCGTACATTCTTGGATTTTATTCGACAACTATACCATTATGTATGCATGAGAATATATTCGGCTGCATCAAATGTGTTATAACAGATTATTTTAGCATGAAATAGATATTTAAAAAAGTTGACGGGGAGGAAACATTGCAAAATATCTCTCAAAGGAGATATTTTCAATATTGCTCTCACGAATCGGAATATATTTATAAAAAATGCGGATACATGCTCAGAGAACACGGAGTGCATCTATATCTCCAATTCTTCTTTTCTATTTTTCCATTTTTACGAAATACGAATTGAATTTCTATTTTTATTACATAATGGACGTTTTTATTCTAGTCTTTTTTTTCTTTTCGGCAGATTGATTCGTACGGATCGCAGCATGTGCGTGATACAAATATAATAATCGTATATATTAAGTAATATATTATACA
Source organism: Atta cephalotes (assembly GCF_000143395.1). NCBI lineage: Eukaryota > Metazoa > Arthropoda > Insecta > Hymenoptera > Formicidae > Atta > Atta cephalotes. The sequence continues at coordinate 626,347 of NW_012130079.1, forward strand.
ATTTTTTTATATTTTTTCTAATAACCAAGTCGCATGCAGCGCATTTTCAAAAACACATTTAATATGACATATCCAGCGACAAAAATATATTCATAGTACATATTATATATACAAAATGTACAATTAAAATATATAGACATTTATATTAATTAAATTTACTCATTATTTTAATGCATAAAATAAACGTTCACAAAGTTACCAGTATTTGACCTTATTTTTTCAACTTTATACCCGGTATTTTACTTCGATGTTGCAGTGGTCAGCAACTCGAGATTTTCTCGCGGAATATTTTCTAAAACGTTCACGAGAGACATGGCGTCATGTAAATTTTGTAAACCATAGGGAGTGTAACTCGTTTATGAGATACGACATGGAAGATCGAGTGCAATTCGAAATTGCAGACCGATGAAACATGAAACTGGCCGTGTCATGGCAGACATATAATATTTGAATATCGTACAAATGACTTGCACATTGCTCGGATAATCGAGACATCCGAGTGAAACCGTTCTGGCCGTGGTCTATACGTGGATTACTATTCACGGCAGCCAGGGATTTTCATTCTCTATTTCAGCCCGCAATAAACCGAACGAGCTCCCATCGACCAGATTTTTTTCGATTGGTAAATGGTGAGACTGGATCGTGAAGTATTGCCCCAAATATTGCCAATTACAGTAAACGTTTTGTACGCTTTAAATCTTCACTTAAAGACTGTTGAAAATAATTGATGCGGGATTATTAAACAAGCTATTTAATTACTTGTATTCCTTATTTATTATTTTATGAAAAAAATGTCTTGAAATATATTTATTTTTATCTTTCGACCGTACATATTTAAAGAGATTTAGATATGTTATTTTTCTATACGAAGATTTTTGATGTATCGCATATTGTTGACGATTTACGATGAGAGCGAATCAAAGGGATCATCTTTTTGATGTCTCCAACAGAAGAAATAGTTTTCTCACGAAACTCTCTTCGTCTTGCTACATCAGTTTTGTCTTCCGAAAAGTCTTGCCTGACTTTCTCTTTCTCATGTCCATCTTACTTTTGCGATTCTTTGACATTCAATTTGAACATCGAAACTTTCAAGGATCTGAAAACGTTAACTTTTTTTCTCGATTTCTTTTATACTGCGGCTGAGAGGACGAGATGAGAATGGTAAGCCCACGGGGAAATGCCTATCGTGGATGGAATGATAAAACGTAAAAATCTGATAAAGGAGATAAAATGTGTCGCGTTACACCAATGTCATACAATATGTAACGTTGCAATTTTTCTCCACAGAAAATACTTACGAAATATATTCTAAAAAAAAAAAACTCGTAATAATCTTTCGCGCTTTTCGCAGATGATGAAGATAGACACCGTATATAAACAAATGTCGTTTTTTGAGATAACGTCGCCTTTAACCAAGAAACTACCCGCTCTCGGCGGACGTGTGTTTCGTTGTTACGATTTTTCATATCCTACAAAGAACATTTTGCGAGTATATTCACGAAGCGGGAATTCAGCTAATGTGTTTTTACTGACTATGACGCACTCTGACCTCCTGCGTCATGTGAAGTGAGGCTGATGTGCTCTCGCGTTAATTTGCTCCAGATGAGAGAAGATATTTCTCTCTAGAAGCGAGAAAATAAATGTATGTAACTCGGATATTAAGAATTCCTGACGAGAATTATGTAAATATTTTCATATCCTTGTCTACGTAGATGTGGAAATTTCCTCCACTGATTTTCTTTCCGAAAAAAATATATACATATACCACCCAAGTAGCACAACAGCGCTTGCAAAGCGCTAAAAAAGCAATTATATGCGCTTTTTTAGCGCTTTGTTAACGCTTTGTAAGCGCTGTTGTGCTACTCGGATAAATACTTTAAAAGAGCTTAAAGGGTGATACTTCACACAATTTTAAGATGAAAATATATAATCATATGTCTGAAATGACTTAATTTCAAAGATACAAAGTGTTAAAGTTGAAGGAAAAATTTGATTTTTTCCAAAAGTTTCTTTTAGCGAGTATTATTCACTCTGTATCTAGTAAATCGATAATTGTGTAATTGCCAAAATGTGTATTTTTACATATTCTCTTTATCGTGAAATGATATTATTGGGCAAATAGAAATAGTGTAATTTTCTTAAAATATCTCTTTTTGTTGTGAAAATCTCTTTTATATTCTATCAACTCATATTTCGAGAAAAATACTCTGCTGTCGAAGAGAAATGTGAACATGCTTTTACGGATCTTTGAAGAGCGAAGAATTGTTCACTTTCAATTTAGTTTACAGGATAGTTTGCCTCCTTTACTGTATCTATGTTTTCCTCCCCCCAAGATCCGAACGTTACCGTTCTTCTGTGCGCCTCGCGCGGAGTCATACTCATCCCCGAGCGAGTTTAATATTACAAAACAGAATTGCAGACGGTGCACCGGAAGTCGACCAGCCCAAGAGGGTTGTCCCCGATGCACCATCGTCTCTATTCCTTCTGCATCCCGGATGATGCACCGGGATGCCGGGGATTTGCAGTCGCAGCTGATACTGCCGCGCTGTCTCTGTTGCTGCAGCTCGGCAGCATATGAGACTCCGTATGACTCGCTGAAAAATGCAAAGTGCAACGCAGTGTCCTCCGAACACGACGCGATATCCGTCCGAAAGAAAACAATCCGTTACAATGCAAAGTTATGCAGCGGCATGCCTTCGCGAAAATATAGATATTAAACTGTTGCTGGAGAAGCTCCTATACTTCTCGAGAACCATTTCATAAAATGTCTGCAATGTATAGATCCAGAGACGAAGGTAAAATTTGCTTAACTTTCCGTGGGAGAAGTTTTACGATCGATCCTTCAATAAATAAAACTATAAGGAAAGATGGATTATTATATAAATGTTTTTATATTATTTTTACATTGATGCATCGTGCAATATTTAACGTTACGTTTTTACCTTTTCTTTTAAGATATAATTCACAGTTGAAATGATATATAGAAACTATATATTAGAAACTATATATTAACTTTCGCTTTTTATTTGCAAATGAAGATAAGATCGGGGTTTTTGTAGTGAAACATTTCGTGTATAATATGTCTGCCAGTTATTCGTCATTTCTTCCTTTTTGAAAGCCGTTTTAACGTTATGTCCGTGCAATCAACTCATATTAGTAAGTCGTAGCTCATTGCCGTAAATACCCGTAAATCTGATCGCGTTTGCATGGCACAGCCAGCAACGAGTTAACGTTGTTCCGGGCATTTATAACTTGCTCCCTTTTCGCGGTGCAGGATATAGGTAAAGGGTAGTTTACTGCCTGTGTTAACCATCAGAGAAGCAGCTACTTTTCCCATCGTAATCTTCACGTTATCTCCCTAATTCCCGGCATTTGTATAAGCACAGTATATAAATAAACGTAGTAAATCACCCTATTTGCAAGCATATTATTATACCTCCATCTCTTCTTTAATTTTAAGCGTATACATCCGGGAGTTTGTGAATAACCTATATAAGTACAAAGATTAATTGCAGTTAATTGCGCTTCGATATTCATTCTGTTAACAGAATTGTGAGCTGCACCTCGTACGCTTTAACTTTTCCCCACGATAAATTTGACCGGTGGCGCGCGAATAAAAATACGCGACGCGACGTGATTAATTTACTCGTGCAACATACGCTGGGCTTTAAAAGCATTTGATACAAGGGGCATGTTCGAATGTCATCAAATATCGGATTTCTCCCATGTATCAATGTTATTGACTTTGTAGATAAAATTTCACGTGGCGTAACCATTGGTAAATGTAAACTCAAACTACGCGCTATTCTGCACGCTTGATGATCATTGGGGTTAAACATAATTAAAATTTTTGTTCCAGATCGAATAGCCGCCGCGTGGAGTAGAAAGTTTCGAGGACTTTGATAAAATAGACATGTGCGTCAAGGATCAATTGGACGTTGTTCGCCAATGACATAGGGTGAGTCAATGTCATATTGAATTTCTATTGGCGTACAGATTTTTTGTACACAATAAATCGTGTTTCATACGTCGAACAATCATTGATGGACTTATCGATAATACACTTGCTCTTCGACAATGTTTTATTTACAATATTTTTGCCTTGGCAAAAAGTATAAAAACACCCTCACAAATTGACGTAAACGTTCTATATCTAATGAAAAATAAATTTAAAAAGTTTTATTGAAATTTATTAAAAAGTAATATTTATTTTATTGAAAAATAAAATTTTTATTAAAAAGTAATATTTGTTTTATAACATTTTAATATTTTATATTAGTTTTTCTTTGTTTTCTCATATTTGATTTTATTATCGCCTTTTATAAGAAAATGCAATAAATTGAATGTGTTTTATATTTATAACTGTATCTTTGATAACGACCATGAATAATAATAAATTCTTTTTTGTATTTTATTAATTGTTTGGCGATTTAAACGTGAAAGGATATAGCTAAAATTTTACTGTCAGCAATACGTATGTAGCAGAGTGTACGTATGTACATTTTATATATTTCCGAGAGAATTTTACGTGCGATATATATTTTTCTCAGCCCCATGCGATTTTCTGCCTTTTTCGATACAGTTGATCGTTTTCGAGGGAAAATCGAGAGAAAGATAGTTACGAAAATGCAACGTGCATAGGTAAAAGGGAATACATTCTCAATGTGGCACAATCGACATGCATTACGACGCGCGATCTGTTTGCGCGGCCATAAATGGCCACGCTGGCGCATGCCGGTGGATATGGTTTCTCAATAGTTTCTCAAACCATTACCAGGTGAAAGGTCCTCTTCTAGGAGAGACCCTCCCATCTCAATTTCGATCTCCCTTTTCATTAGATCTGATTAAAGCCGATACTTCTCTCGACAACTCACGCGATATATTGAAAGAAAAGTCTAATAATGCATGGAAAGAATGATTTTGCTAAAGTATTTTAAAAAATTTAGTTAGATCTGAAAATAATTCTGTTGGACCATGAAAATAATTAGCGAACTCAAGCACGATGAATAAAGCTGTAAAAAGTTTTGACATTCTATTAACCACCTTGAGAGTATCCTATACTAATTGTTTAAAAATTATTTCTAGATGTATCTAACTAATCAGTTTTTAGATATCAGTTTTTAGTAAAATCATTTTTCTCTTACTAGTTATCAAATGTACTTTATTTAGCGTATTGATAGAATATTTAAATGTAATAAATAACTAAAAAACATGATGGTAACTAACTGTTTGATAATTCGAAAAATAAGATAATATTTTCAAAAGTAAAATTAAGTTTAATTTTGATTATATGTTGACCGAACATTTGATTGAAATTATTTCACCAAGCTCCAATACTGTTATTTATAGGCTTGATTATTCTTACCAGACTTTCATTCGATATACACACGATATATAATTATACAATTTATTTCGCTCATCGCCGTACGTCTTCGTGGCCCCGCATGAAATATGAAAAGTGACCCCATTAAAGCTTGCCTTCTTCCATGAAACGTCACAAGGTTCCAGATCTTTTGTACCGTTAAACGGAATAACGGGTTGAACCGTCTCGTTAAGCGGTATTCTCGGCGATTTAAAAGCCCTTGTCGAAAAAGAGATCACGACGGCACACGTCGCGCCCTTGGAATTTCCAAAGATTACGAGCGCAAATTCCAAAGAAATCTTGTAAGGATTTTAAGAAAACAACGCGCGTATAAAAGACCTGTAAATTATATTACGTGTAGAAGGAAAGAATAGTCTCACGAGAAACGTGCGATATATTTAATATTCTTTTTAACAAGTGTCAGAATTGCAATATAATCGTCTGCTTCTTTCAGATTCTTTGCGCTCGATATGTCTCTAATGTGCTCGTTTATAATACTGCGCGAATCGATATTATGTATGTTTATCGCTCTCGTGCGCTATTTTCCGCTCGCTGCGGGTGCTGTGCGGATAACTAATTGGCCGAAATAACAGTCGCTAGCTGCGCGTTATATCTCGCGGAGGGCCATTCGGGACTCGCCTTGGCGCGCTTCCACCGTGAAAATCGACGAGCAAAAGTGATTTATCGATTGAATTCTAATTTCCGGATCTGCATAACTTTTATCTACACCGCAGCGTAACGAATTGAATCGGACGACGTAGAAGGCGCGTCGCGAATATTATCGTCGCACGACCGTGGGCATGGGATTCTTTTTTTATGGCACTACGCGCCAATCCGTCCACGAAATTTTCGGATAAAAAATGGCTTTTGCGTTGTTACGCGCGGCAGCTTTCGACGTCGGACGCGCCGGTCGCAATTTGTTGCGAAAAGCGCCGTGACGCTAAATATTTCGCTTGTTAAAGCGACGAATAAAATTGTCGGATAAATCCTAAATTTTCCACAGATGGTACCAGAGTTGCACGCGATAACTATTTGTATGGGATAGTTTTTTTTAGGAATTCTACATCTGCAGCTTTACAGTCGACAAAGGTATACGTTGTCGCGATTTTTTCTGTTCGTATTTTTCGTATGCCTTCCGCACGGGCGGACTTGTGACTCTTTTTTTTTATTCCATTTCCGATATCGTTTGAACAAAAGCGATATTTTTCTCTATTTCCCCGCAACGTCATAGCGAAACACAAAGAGTGGCAGTTCTGGAATTCGTTTTCAATTTGCGGACGTCAACGGCCAAATTGGACGTAAAACTTCGCAATTGATTCGTTCTTTGTCTACGGTGAATCTGATTTTATCGGAAACATGGTTCACTTGCAATATTCGTTCTCTTCCAGTAAATTTTATACATACATAATTTTATACGTGAAAATAAAAATAGAAGCGACATTCTCGTATATCTCTAATATTGCTGTATTTTCTTAACTTTTGTGACAAAATTATTCTTGTCAAAAGAACTTACATGTTATATTAAAAGAGTGGCTTCAGTCAAATTGATTGAAACTGTGTATTTTGTAAATTATAAGATGTTGTTCAAAAGTCTCTATAGGCATATTCATAAAAAATGGACAGATTTTGTTGTAGCACCATTTGAAAACTACTTTAGGTCTAATTGAACTGAAAAATCTTGATTTACTAAATTTATTTTTTAATAACTGAACTTTAATACTTTGAAAATGTACAGAATAAAATATGAATTGGTATAAAGAAAACACATAGTTGTTTTTTTAAAAAAATATGTAAATTGTATAATCTTTTTTAGCAAAGCAACTATGTGTGTTTTCTTTACATCAATTGATTGATCTTATTATTCTGTGTAAATGCAAGTTTAAAATAAAACCGTTATCAACAAATGAATAATTTAATAAAGAAAAAATACTTTTTAATCTGATTAAATAGCCGCTAGTGTTGCAACAAAATCTATCCATTTTTTATATGATTGCTTCTAGAAACTTTGGATCAACAGCTCCTAATTTACAAAATATCATAGCTATTTATTCGAAGCCACTTTTCCCATATGATATTAATGCGAGAATCTTTACTAATCAAACATCAATTATGATTTAGTTGTAATAATAATGATAATTGATGAAGACGTTAATATTATTCAAAATATTGTTCCGTTTCTATTATTTCACCTAACATCGAGGTACATATCGGTGGCCGATAGACATGGGATGTTAATCAAGAGAAGGACAAGCACAACAAACCTGCTGGCGCCGGTTTCTACCAATGTGCTCTCCATCTCCGTCAACATAGTTCACTTGCACACGCGCGAATCTCACACAGACCTTCCGTCCGCCGCCGCTAAATTATAGACTGGCGTGTGCATATTTTCTTCCATGCATATTGCATATGGATAACGAGGAACACCACCACCGTCGCCATTGCCCTCATTGAGCGTCCGAGCGTCGTTCCACGGAAGCAGCTACCGCGACACGCAATATGTCACGATTCGCACGAGATCTCGCACGTGTACAGGACTGTTGTGTCATTCTCTTTGTCTCTCTCTTTCTCTCTTTTTCTCTTTCAACATTGAGTATTGCTGCTTCGAGTATTCAGCAATCACAGAGAAAGAGAGAGAGAGAAAAGTCACTAAGAGAGAAAGACCGAGATTTTTCCACCCAGACTCCACTTCCTACTTGGCTTTTCTTCAAGTCGAATCATCATCTCGAGAAAATTCTCTGCCTCCATTCTTTCTATCCAGCGCGTGATGGGTCGTTTTTGCTAAGCAGCCTCGGTCGTTCTTACAGAGTAAGGCCAATCTCTAAGTGCAAGTTACATTTAGAGAACTTTGAAACAGTAAAAGTGAAACGAAATCAAGTTAGAGAGAATAAATACGAGTGAGAGCTTTCTGTTGGAAATTAGAATGCAATATAATCTATCGATTATAAAAAGAAATATCAAAGAAAATTTTGATATTTATTTCGTTTTTTTTCTATATGGAAACTTGTTCGAAATAATGAACAATAAATAAAAAAATTGACTTTGTTGTCTACTAATTATACGCTATTATGATTTATCGCTTCTTAATATCTTTTATGTAAGACTTTTATGGCTCGAAATGTTAGCGTATCGTTTTCGTGAGAAAAACAGATAAAAGAACTAGTTTTAAAAATAATAGATAATAGATATTAAGGTCACTCATTTTGTATGAATGGATCTAATCGTATTTTTATGAGAAATTCCATGAACGAAATTAGCGTAAAACATAATCTATCACAATTTTGCTTGATGATAAAATAACTGGTTGCGAACAGGGAAATTAATCATACGAGAGAGGGAGAAAGTAGTTCAAGTCAGATGTTCTTCTGAAGGGACTTGGTCGTTTCTTTCATTTGCTTTAGCTTGTTACTGCAGCTCCACAGTTTTTACGGGTACCTACTCTTCTTGCCACTTCATGGGGTTCTTTACTGTCCGTCTCAGTCATCTCCCAAGTATACTCGAAGACATTGCTATTTGTAACCTACGTAGTTAGTGCCGGCGAAGTCTTAAACAAAAGCGAATTGCAAATTCTCGTGTTTCTAGCTCGGTAATTTGCGTGTCTGAAGGAAGTTTTCGATTGTTAACTTGATTGCGGCGAACTAATTTGATAGCGAGTAAACTAGAGAATGACGGCGAGTTAATTAATGAATTTAACAAGTATTTGCTGTTTTCGCATAGTTTATTTCCATAGAAATAGCAAAGCCTTATAAAACAAAACCGTAGACCGTAGGTCGAATTAAAGTTTTCGCAATAATGATATATGCGTTGAAATATATGAAAGAGCCCGATGCAGTAAAGATATTCTTTAAAAGACAATCTTGCCTCTCGATTTTCATTTGATTCGCACGACAGCTGCCTCGGTTATTATATACGTTTTATTAAAGTAAATTAGGAAGTTTATGAATACTACGTCCGTGGTATTGACTCCCGGAGAAATACGATTTTGATATACTTCCGGGGAGAAGAACTGACGCGGCGGACGGTGAATATCGTAAATAATGAGAATTCCATTCGATGGAGTTACCGCTCCTCTCTTCGGAATTCCTCTTTTCGCGTAAAGTGTAGCGCAGCTTACGAATGTTCGTAATCTAGCAAACCTCGCGTATATCCGGCAGGTAATTCAAAGTTCAAACTATTTCTCCGGTTTTTCTCTTGCCCCCCTGAGGGTACCACTCGAGACGAGAGTTCCCTCCCGACTTTGCTTTCTTCGTCTTTTTCTTTCACTTTCGCGCGTTTGCATTTTTCACGACGCAAGCGAATTCACCGTTGAATTCCTCGCTCGAAATCTCACCGGCAGCTTTATACAGCCGTAGAAACTGTGGAAAGGGTAATGCATTTCCGTGCGTGGCAGAAGTGTTCCCCGATTGCACAAAGCAGATTGCATAATCAAGCCGAGACTTAGTTATAAATAAGTCGAAAAAGAAATCCTCATCCGAGAGAGCAAGGTACGCACGAGAATTGCTTCGAGCATTTCGAGTATTTCATATATCATAAACCGTTGAAGCGATATTATTCCCGAGCAGCTAACACAATTGCGGTTACCATAATTTTACATCGCGAATTGACTTTATGTGTTCAAGTATCAATTGGTCTGCGATACAATAAAAATTTATGGCGCGTCAAATCGCCATATGAATTGTCGAAAATAGGTGAGCTTCTAATTTTCCATCGATAAAGAATAACATACGATAAATTAGCAGGATAGAATAATATAATGTTAGAATAGATAATGTTCAAAAAGTTTGAATTATTTGAGAGAAATGAAAATTTTTATAAGTAATAAAATTAAGTTTCTTTGTGTAAAGAAAAATACGGTGCAGCATGTATAATAATGTGTATGATGTTCCTCGTTTCGATTTGCTATATAAGACATAATACAATTTTTCTATCATTTGACCAACGACAAAGCAAACATCTTTTATGTTTCTCTAATTTATCAAGTTCCTTTTGAGAAGTTTATCAAGTTCCTTTGGAGAAGTTTCCTTTTCAATTTTGAGTGTTTCATAATTATTATGTATGTCTGACACATCTCTGTTGATTGTTTTGTAATAATATTAGATATAATTATTTTAATGATCCAACATTCCAATTATTTTAATGGAAATTCTTTTCAGATTTATATATTTGTATAATACATAGTGTTAAATTGTTAGATATTTAGACAAAATCGTTTTCTTTTCATATATTATTATGTATGTCTGACACATCTCTGTAAATGTTGATTTTGTAATAATATTAGATATAATTACTTTAATGGTCCAAAAATTCTTTTCAAATTTGTATATTTGTATAATAGTGTTAAATTGTTAGATATTTTGACAAAACCATTCTCTTTTCATTTATTATTATTATTATTATTATTATTATTAAATTGACAATTAATTTAATTTGTGATATTATTCTAGCTTTAGTATAGGACTTTTCCAGACCAGTTGTATTTGGCGCACAATTTAAAGAACTGGAAAATGTATTTAATAAAATAAATGTGTAATAAAATGTATTAAAATGTATTTAAATGTATTTATATAGAAATTAGAAATATTATTAAGTATCAAAAGATTTGCCTCAGTCGTATTTCACGCTTCTTTACGTATTTAAATTAAATTAATAGAATTCTTCATTTTAATTAACTGTTTTTGTCTATCGCACTGTACTGTACAGGATGAACTGCAAAAGAATTAAGCTAAAATAATTAAATTTTTATTCACATCGCTACAAAACGAAGCACGTACATATCCAGAGATAACATTAGCTAATGTGTTAGTATCCCTTTTAGAATTATGTAGTCGGAACCCAGGAGAAAATATCGGTTTTTTTTAAATGAGGTATAGTAGTCGAGATCTCTTCCTCTCTTTCTCTCTGCTTCTCTCTTCTCACATACCTGTTCTCAGAGGCGATCTTTTTCGCAGTAACTATCATGAAAGGGGGAAAACCACGCTTGTGCGAACGACACAAAAGAGTTGAAGATTCGCTGCGTAGCTGAAAAAAGAAAAAAAAAGAAGTCATTTTCCTTCGCATCGTCGCGCGTATAATGATCCTGCTTTTCCTGCGCGTGACCGTTTTTCAACGTAAGTAATGTAAATCGTCTTTTGCGATGCAGATTGGAATCGATCGGACGTGCCACACTGCTTTTGCCGTTTTCAAGAGGTTTGCTTTCGGGGCGTTCCGGACGCGACTGCATCTCCTCGCGGCGCGTATTATCGCCTTGGCCTCATTATCGCGCCTGCAACTGGTAATAAGCCTGGTGGCGCTGAAATTCGAAACGCGAATTCGACATGACCGCCGGCACGGCGGCTGCGTATACGACGTTAATCTATGGGGCGTGGAACGCGCCGTTGCACCCGCACAATGCCCAAGTTGCGCGTGCACAAGGCGCCGCTCTGTAAAATCGTATCGGACCGTGTCAAAGCGACGATGTTTCGTGCGATCTGAAGCGCGAGAATTCGCGGTCTCTCGCACACAATTCCTCCCATCACATCGATCCCGCGCACCCGCACACCCGCGGAAGCGTGGCTTTGTGCGAGCGTGTTAATGGTCGATGTAAAGTTCTTGGCGGGAACCACCACGCTCGCGGACGTATCGACAACAGAGGTCTTGCTTAGTCCTAAACTTGGCAGTTTACTGTGTGTGGTGATGAATAACATCAATACGAAACTCTAATTAGAGAAATCGATAAGTTGGAAGATTAAAAGGATATTTAACACAAATAAGGAAAGAAAGTCATATTTCAGTAAAGCAAATCTTGTTTGATAATAAAATGTTTAATAATAGTTGCGTTCAGCAGATAAAGCAACTTTACAACTGTTGTAAGATTCTTTAATATGATTGGTTCTTGCCTTTAATTCTTTACTGAACTAAATATATAAACTAATTATGTTAAAAACTCTTACAACACAGTTGTTTTCTCTGTTGAAAGTAGATATATTTTTGCGTGAATCTTATTAATTTCTTAAACTCAAGCAAACCAATTATTTGGCGATCTTGAAACATAATCTTGAAATGAAGTTGGAGTATGTAATATCATAAATTATATAATTGGCAAGTAATTTAATATTAATAATATTAATGTTAATGAACATTTTTAACTCTTCTGTCAATATATAATTTTTCATCTTTCTATTGTATTTCACATAAAAAAAGAAAGCAGCTATTGTAACTAAAAACTGACGGAGTAAATTATAAGTGTAAAATATGGATAGCTAAAAAATAATATTATAGCTAATGTCTTAGCTGTAATACCTATATTAGCAACTACAGCAATTTTGCCATAAATAAATTCATAAATTCATAAATTCATAAATTTATAGTTACGGCAGCAAATTTTAATAAATCAAGGTAAGCTACAATAGAAAAAAATTTTTTTCTGTTCAAAACTTTTTTGTTTGAGGTTTTTGAGACATCATAATGAAATTTGTATAAAAGTATAAAAGTATAAGTTTATTGTTTAAAATTTAATATAAAGATATCTATACATTGACAGAAAGGTTAAAACTGTAAAAAAATTTATTATACCAAAAATATCACCTCAGCTGGGATTTAAATCTGAATCTTCCTATATTCCATGACGGACATGTTACCAATTCGAGGCGTGTGATGATATTTATCGTAATAATAACTAGTACATGTTGAGAAATATATGCAACCAGTACATCAGAAAAATATTAGATCAGAACAAAAGTTCCCGCCATAGACTTTAAAATTTAAGCAGCTGTAACTTTGTTAAAAATAAATTTAAATTTAGGAAAAGAATTTTAAAGCTTAAAATCTCTATTTTCAAAAGGTCACTATGTCTTTTGAGTTTTTGTGAATTTTTGTATATATGTATAAAAAATTACGAGCTGCACAAAATGGAAAATTTTCTTCTCACTTTGTGGAATCTGTCACTTACTCAAAAAAATCTTACGAAAATTTTTTACTTTCTAATGTGAAAGCCTAAAACTTTTCTCTAATAAAATTGTTTTTTCAAAATTTTTCTAAGATTTTTTTGTTATTTTATCACAGATTAAATAAAAAGGGATTTTGATTACTTATAATTCCATAAAAAAATTATACTGCAATTGAAAAAACGGATTATTAAAAATTATTAAAAGATATTAAAAAAAAATCATTGACACGATACAAATAAAATGTTACGAATTTTGTTCCAATTCAATATCTATTTAACGTCAGGTTCGTCGTTGAATCGAAAAATATCAGTACAGAAGAACGATGATTTTTTTCTGTATTTTTATGCTGTGAATTTTGCTTGCATGTCGGATATCGTGATCGCCGCTAAAGCAAACAGTTTCTCGAGGTATCAGGTGTAGTCTCACATCTCGCAATCGCTCGCGAATAAATTGTTACGCTTGTCGGAATCGTAGGTGCGGCGCGGTGGAGGGCGAGAAAACCGCACGGATTTCGTTCCAAATACGCCGAAGGTTTCTGTTCTCTGGGACACAGGAAGGAATTTCCGGAGTAATTAAGCATCGATCTACTGAACCTACTCTTGCCACATCTTCGACCACACGTCTGTTTTCGCATCGGTAACGAAAGCCGGTTTCCGTTTCTCTTCTGTCGATCCAAGTGAAGCGAGACATGTTTTCTCACAAGGGTTGTAAAGTTTTCTTCTTATTGGATGTCAGCCACGTCGTAGAAAGGCGTTCAAGCACGGCAAGAGAGGCCCGAGAAAGGAATGAACCGCGGTAGCAGCTTAAGTATATTGGACCCTTCAATAAGTTTCTCGATTTCTTTCTATACTTTCTATATTTTCGTGACTTCTTCTTCGTTCTCATCCTCTCTCTCTCTCTCCTTTCCGATATTACCTCTTTTCACGTGTCTCCACAAAAGGGAACTACATCCTAGGAAGGAAGGAAGGAAGTTCGGCGTCTTTACCGCCCTAAACCAACCCCTTTTGTTTAGCGTACCGTGAAGTCGGCTCGCGCTTGTCCGCAAACTTTAAATGCCCTTTCATCGTTCCTTCCTTCCGGCAGGACAAATTGCTGCTTACAGGCTTCCTGCCTTTTTCCCGCCTTCTCCCTCCGGACGCGATTAAATCTTGGCACACGAGCACTATTGTAGTCTCTGGCTGCCGGTTGGTGTAAGTGTTGAACGAAAGCTGCCAGGGGAGAGTTTCTCTCTACTGTCGCTCCGCAAATTCAAATCTCTAGAGTGTCTCCTGAAAGAATATTGATATCCTCAGTGGGAGTTTCTTTTATTTTTCCGTAAATCTGGAGATGTCTTAATCGTGTCTGCAGCTTAAATCAACAGGAATTCCCTCTGGTAATGTAATCTTAAATTTAATTAAAGAAAGGAAAGTCCTAGGCAGGATATAGTTTTTGCTGAAAATGCGTTTAATTTTTGAGCTCTTCTTCGTTTATCCGACAACTGTAAAACTTTTGCAGCACCCTTGAAAATCATTGTAAGTTTTTTATTTTTTTATCTGTTTAAATGAAATTGCTCAATGGATTGTTAGAGAATAAATTTAAAAGCTCTACGTGATGTTGTCCCGTCACTACCAAATATTTACAAGTTCGATATGTCAGCGGTTCTGTAAATAAAATAATCGCGTGTATTAATCCAGAGAATTTCAACTGAAGTTAATTCGGTTGTACATGCAGATGACATTTGGATATTTGTCGTAAATGTGTTGAATGTATGTATGAATTGGAACACATTTTCTATATTTTAAATATCTTTCACACTTTCTATATATTTTCTATATATTTTCTATAATTGAGAAAATATAGATTTAAAAGGTTAGAAATGAGTTGCCGGATTTGTATCATTTAAATTATTTTGTATTATGTACTTTCCATTTGGTATACTAATTTATTCGCAAATGAATTTGCGAATAATTGAACATTGAAAATAATTTCATGTGTCAATTACTTATTATTACATGTTCAATCTTTCATAACAAATTAATTTATTATTCCTTTTTGCTACATTATGTAAAAGGTGATTTAGATCGCCTAAATCGTACTAGTGATCTTTTAAATTATATATTATATAATTATTATATCGCGTTTAAAAATATATGAATTAAAATAATTCAAAATATAAAATATTAACAAAGGATATTATTAATTAATATATATTTTAGTAATAATTTATTGAAGACTAATCAAATATTCAATAATTAATAATAATAACGAAAAATGGATACGTCGAAATAAAACTGGCTTGAATTTATTTTTGCTTTAAATTTATATCAATTAATAGTTTTACTATTACCAATTATCAGTCTTATATTTATTGTAATAAAATTTGTAGTGATATGATTTAGGAAACTTTGACAGATTTTATAAAAACATTAATTTAATTTTTATAATAATTGCAAATATGTACACAATGAATGTAAAATATTCTACAATTAATCTTTTATGAAATATATACACTTATATACAGCTTTCAATATGAAATTGTCGACTAGAGAGACATCTAAGATGAGAGAGATGGGAGTTTGCAGCTGAATCAAAGTGATGTTGACACACCGTTCGATGTCAGGTCGCCGCGACGAAGTTGATTGTATCGTACAAAGTACAGCTCTGATCTCTCCAGGGGCCTATTCTATCGGGATGCTGTTGCGGCCAGTGTTGTTTGCTCGGTAAACATTTTTGCAGTCAGTGAGTGTTGGCGCATCTCATTAACAGGAAATGCTTCGCTAAATACCGCGCGAGTAACAAGACAAAATCAAAGTATTCCCCAAGTAAAGCACAATACACATTAACGTTTTTCCGCGTTGTTAATCGCAGACCGCTAATTCGCTATCATCAGTAAAATTGAACGTAATTAATAGAGGGTATTCGTTAACGTTGGTCCGGATTAATTGAGCGTATAACACGCTAATATAAAATAGATTTAAGTACAGAAATTCTTTTTCTTCTTTGTATTATAATCGTACTTTGAATAAAAAAAAAGCTGAAAGTCAGGTGCATTTGGCGTAGACGTAAGCCAGCCATTTTCGACGCTGTATGTAGCGTCTCAGCGCATTAATCATACGAACGAAAGGCAGCTTCTCAGCAGATCCGCTGAAATCAGATTACTTTTCATCTCGCGCTTCATGCGCGCGAGCATCACGAATGCGCTTAGAGACATGCGCGACGAACGATGTCGTCGAAGGAAATAAAAGAGAAAATGGTCGGAAAAGAGAGTGAGTGAGTGAATGAGAGAAAGAGAAAGAGAGAGAGAGAGAGAGAGAGAGAGAGAGAGAGAGAGAGAGAAGAGGAGGG
>NW_012130079.1:643902-645896 GCF_000143395.1 Atta cephalotes
CGATGATGTTTAAGAAGTTCAATTAATTCACTTTTAACTCATTGATAATAATAATTCGGAAATATAGTTTTTTTTAGATGTGTTACTTTTGAAATAAGGGAAAGATACAACTAGTTATTTACTAAGAAATAAACTTATCTTTTTGGAATTGTATTAATTTCTCTGTAATTTGTAATTCATTTCATTTTCTGGTAGGCTTAGAAACAACAATTGCTCAAGTCATTCTTAACCTTTACCTTCTTAAAATTATCGAGTTATTTACTAAGCAAGAAGTTTATCTTTCTAGAATTGTACTAATTTCTCTGTAATTTGTAATTCGTTTTGTTTTCTGAGAGGCTTAGTAACAGCAGGTTCTGCTGGTGCTTTATCATTTGTGTATGGTTTATAATTTCTCTATACACAATAATAATAATAATAATAATAATAATAATAATAATAATAATGATATACACAAATCCAATTTCAAAATCGAATAATTTGAAAGTCTCCATATACAATATTTCTCTCATTTTATTATAATATTTTATATTTAGTTAGATTGTTGTTACAATTTAATGCTCGCGATCCGATTAATTTATCATGCTAAATATAATTTATTATGTGAAATATAACTTCACTTATTATTATAAAATATTACATGTTATATTTGCACACAACTAAAATTAGAATTATATGCGATATAATTTTGACAGACAAAATTGTACAAACAAAGATTTTGATTTGTTTGGTAAAAATATACATCTCTTCAATGGAGTGAGTGGGAAGTATTTGATATTGCAATGAGTTAGATTTAATCGAGAGAGAGAGAGAGAGAGAGAGAGAAATTAAGCTGATTAAATCTCTCTTTTTCTACGATGTCAATCATGGAATTCGTTATCAAGATAATTATCGCTCAAGGAAGAATGTGTTCAAAACATATTATGGATTTTCGATTTAAACTTTTGCTATTATATCAAAACAATATTTATTTAATACATTTAACAGGATCTATAATGGTGCACAAACAAAATTATTCCGCATCGTTAAATGCGCATAAATCGCCTTAACTTTTGTATAGTTTGATTTATGTCCGCGGAAATCTTGCCCAGTACCACGCGTCATCGTGGGGGTGATTTCTTCTTTTTTTTTTGTCCATACGTGGCCTCGTGCTCATCTGTCACAGCCAGCATGAGGCGCGCGTCGTTCTTCTCGCTTTCGCGAGTAGAACAAATTGTACCTGACAGCAGGACACGGTCGGTGAGTAATGGCTTTTTGGAGGGGTGGTTAGCCCTGTTTGTACGTCGAGAGTCACTGCTGGATCACTCTTCTGTTTTCACTGCAGACTGCGTTGACACGCCCCTTGAATACGCGCTTCCACGTCTCTGCTCATTATGATCGGCATTGTGCACGCGAGTTCGAAATAAAACCATCGAAAGTTGCATAAAAGGGATGGTTTCTGGTTTCTGCACTATCGAGGGATGTACAATCGATCGAATGTGACATATCGAAATTACTATTATTTCCAAAATTTGCTAGAAAAGAGATATTTTTGTGGAAAGAAATTATGCTCTCGTTTCAATCAAATTCTGTATTTTTTCCCGAGATTTTTTTTTCCGGTTTTAATTTTTCTTCAAGAAGATATGACTTGTAATATGCATGAAATAATAAAAATTCACTGTAATAAAAATAAAAGTTTGTGAATTTTAGGAAAATATAAATGAAAAACTTCAGTCTACACACGAATTTTTATCAAATATGCTCGCGACCGACCGCGCATAATTAGAAGAGAGAAGCTAAAAAGTTCCTTTCAGGAAGTCGCATAGGATAGACGGAGAAAGTCTAGAAATTCTTTTCACTCCGTATGATGTCTTTCTATCTCTGCCATTTTTGTGGCGCTTTAAAGGCTCCTTTGCAGAAGACGGAGATTGATGGAGAGGTACATTCTCAAGTTTGCTGACTGACGGATTCTCTAGGCTTTTGTATTCGGGCAACTCCATCTCTCTCTCTCTCTCTCT
>NW_012130079.1:645916-646821 GCF_000143395.1 Atta cephalotes
AGAGAAAGAGAAGGGGAGGGGAAAGGGGAAGTAAATCAGGAAGGGCCTCTTATGCGTTGAATGCGACGTATATCCACCTGCGCGACGGTACTTCTTCACGGTATTCTCATGAATACGGTGGTTTAAGAGCTTCACGGCAGCCTCGGAGGAATGAAGGGGACGGCATCTCGTTTGAAACTCGCGGGATTATTTTCTTAGCGTTTATTCTCTCTCCGGCCCGTCGTGAGGATGGGTTGCCCGCGTCTTCATCTCCTCGTTTCCGCGAGAGTGGGTCAAACTTGAGACACATCTCTGTTCATTTTCTTCTTCTCTCTGCCTTTGGTAATCCCGGCGGAAAGGCAACGTCCGGGACTTGGCATGCGACGCATCGACCGCATCGCGTTTCTCGGTAAGTCTGATGGATTCGATGATTTAAGGTGAACACGAAACGGAGCCTTGCGAAGCGCTTTTAATTATCGCGTTATTTTAATCAATGCTATCGTTTACAGGATTAATGGCTGCAACATAACGCATAATGCATTTGTGCTGCGGGTAACTAACTATTACTCATATCAGATTTATGTTGAAACAGTTTGGCGATATTAAAAGGAGGATTGAATCGATATCTCGATTTATTTTAATCTTAAACGTCTTTTATTTTCAAGTGAAACAGTATAATTCTCAATTATATATTTATTTGTATATAGCGCCCTTATTTTAAAAGCACAACTCAAAAAGTTCCATTTTCTCAAAAATGGAAAAATTATTATTCAACTTGAAATAGAAAATTATTATGTACTATTATTATATACTTCAAATAATATTGGCAAAAAGAATATATTCTTAATATAATCAAATGTCATTTTTGTCATCTTTATTTCACAACTCTTTAAAAAATCACTCTTTTTGTTAGTTAAGACAATTTT
>NW_012130079.1:649927-651284 GCF_000143395.1 Atta cephalotes
GTACTCCTCCTCCTCCTCCCTCCCTCCCTCCCTCCCTCCTCTCTCTCTCTCTCTCTCTCTCTCTCTCTCTCTCTCTCTCTCTTCTAAATAAGAGGGTAATGAAGAATGACGCAGAGATAGGGAAAAGGAAGCCGGAAATGGTCGACACCCGTTCTCTCCACTCTTGTCTTCCGCCTTCAGAGTAGTTCAGAGAAAGACATTATTATTATCCGATATCGTTGTAACGCTACCACAGGGTTTCTCTTCGTTTAATGGCGGCTTTCACGCTTTTATAATCCAAGTTTCATGATAATTCATTCTATCCAGTTTCTGCCTTTGCGCTGACACAAAGACCGTAGGATGGAACGGACGTTGGCACGGAAATTCACCTTCAAAGAAGACAATACAAGCTGCCCCATGCCTCACAAAAAGAGATACTTCCACAGAAAAATTGGCTTTTAAAGCGCGATACTATCGATACTACTTCGAACGTTGTTTCGCTTTTTCACTCGAGATACGGCATCAATTTAATAGTCGTATTTTCCCTTAATCTAACATTCAGCGTTTACGATCCGGGAGAGGAGCAGGTGACTTCTGGGACACGTCATACATCATATTCGAGCATAACACGCCACGGGGAAACTCGTAATTAATTGCAATCATTTTCGTGACCGGGGGCGCGCAGCAGGACGCTCGAGCGATAAATCCTGGCCATTTCCGGCGTCTGGAATCTGCGATGCGATAATCGTTCCAAGGGCCAAATGTCGTGTATCGATCGAAACGAGATGAGACTCGGTCTCCGTCAGCATAAACCAAGGAATAATGTCTACCGTTTCGCAGTAGTATTACACCAGTTTATCGCGGAGATCTCGAGTCGAATATATCCATTGTCCGAATATCTACAGTTCGATCTCTTTTTCCATCCGCGTCCATAATATTCTGTCGAGATTTAATAACGTCCGTTCATTTCAACGGACAATTTATCACGGAAATCTTCACGATCTATCATATATCGATCGAGAGCATTCAATTAATATCTAGCCATCACACAATCCGTTCTATTTCTACATGGCGATTAATAACACTCGGGTGAAATTTAATAACGTACATTCAATTCGTAACGTAACTTATTACAAAGATCTTCGCGATCTATCTGTCATGTTCTCTAGGTCGAATATTCAGTTAACGTCTAACCCTCATGGTCCGTCCTATTTTCCGGACGAGATCCATAATATCCCAACGAAATTTCCATTTCCGAGAGGAACCACATGCTGGCAGTGATGAAATGAGCTTGCTCACTCGCCAGCGATTCTCCTCAAGAAGGAAAGATAGATAGAGAGAGAGAGAGAGAGAGAGAGAGAGAGAGAGAGAGAGAGAC
>NW_012130079.1:652608-655859 GCF_000143395.1 Atta cephalotes
GAGAGAGAGAGAGAGACATGAAAAAAGAAGCAAATAAAAAACTGCGTTAACCACCTTGCTCCATCCTTTCTGGCGTCAAAAACCAAGGTAAAAAACGATCTTCCAGCGAGACCATGAGATTTCACACCACGTCCCGCAGACAGAGGACCTCGTTTTAGTCAGATTGGATGGTTTCTGCTCGCGCACTTCGCTATCGCGCCACCCTCTTTCGACTTCACTTACTCTTTTCTTCCCGTTTTTCAATCTTTCTCCCGTTGGAGAACGATAGAAACGCGTGCTCGGAATTCGGCGGCGATGAGAAGAACACGATCGCGCCATGATCGGATGAGATTTTCTGGTAGATAGCCGACGTTGTTTGTGATTCGCTAAGGGAAGAATGAGAAACCTCTCGAAATCGTGGAATTGTTTTGTCTCGGGAAATCCAACGGAATATGAGACTTTACTCGTATCGAATTCCATGTAAATCTATTGAGATTGATAATTCAGATAGATACAGAAATATTCTCTGATTTTTATGAGTTTTTAATATGTTGTTTTTAGTCTAAAATAAGAGACACATGGAGTAAAATATCTTGTTTGACAAAAATTGATTAGTTTTTTGAATGAATATTGTCGAAACTGTAAAAAATGGAAAAAAAGATTTTAATAAAACATTTATAAAAATGAAAAGTTAAATTTTTTTTTATTATTAGTACAATATATGTATTTCTATTCTGTATTTCTATTCTGTAATTTGTATTTAAAAACTTTTTCCATTTCTTATCAGTTCGACAAAATTATTCGAAAGAAACTAACCAAATTTTATCAAATGGATATTTTGCCCCCTAAAAATGCATATGAGCAATAAATAAAAAAAAATTTATATTTCTTATTTTGCTCTAGAAAATAACACATTAAAAGTATATCAAAAGGAGACATTCTATTTGCTTGATAAATTAAGATCAGCATCAAGTCAATATATTTAATTTTCAAATTAATGCATGTTAAAAGATTAACATGTTTGTACGAACTTTTTTCCAGGATATTTATATATAAATGTTTGCGATTTAGATTTATATTTGATTTTAGTGTGATTTTGTTTAAAGTAAAATGTTTGAAACATCGCAAGTTGTGAAATATCGCATTTTTTTTTTCGTTGTTTCCACACGCGACAATCTGGCGGCCTCTTTTCGCTTTTTTGCTCACGGACTTTTCATCTATTCCACGCTCATCAAGCTTCCCTTCGGTCGGTCGCGTCAAACGAAAAGCTTCGCTCGCTTTATAGATGGGCACAAACGGAAGCTCCGTTAGTGGCGACTTTAATCGAGCACCGATTTACGTTCGGTCGATATTTTATTAATCCCAAACGTCTGGCAGCACGCAAGAATCTTGCTTTACTCTGTGACTCGAAAGTGGGTTGTGCCTTCGTACTGTTCCTAACCACATCGCGTGCAACCAAACCAGAATGCTGTTATCGAAGCCCCGCTGCTATTCACACACACTTCTTACTTTATAATTTTCAAATTTTTGCGCAGTTTAATATACTGATTGCCATCATCGAGAAAATTCTTTACAAATTTTTTACTGTTTCCTTAAAAAGCGGAAAAAGACTCGAAAAACTTGGTTCAATTAAAATTTCTTGATTTAATTAGAATTTAATAGAGAAATCTGTTAATGTCTCGAGAAAGCAACTATTATTTACTGATGAAGTAACTTTATATTTCTCTATGATTTCAATATAACTAATGAAGTGGTCTTCTACTTTTCTGGCTTCAGTCATTTTTATGAGTTTATTTAATATCGTAAATAAAATCTGCAACTTTCAGGAGTGGTAACGCGAAACAGGTTGTTTTACTTTTTTATCGCATAGTCTCCGCAAAGTGCAACTTCGAGTTTCTACCTGATTACCAAAATTATTTCAACCGTATGTACGTCAGACCGATAGACGGGTGAATGTGTTAAATAGCGTGGATCGCATCGACGCGTTTAATTCCAGTTTCCCGACGCGTTTACTTCGCCGCTCGTAACGGCTGAACCAATCCAACTTTGGTGTTCGGGGTATTCAAGGTAGAAACTAAATGGATTCGCTGAACTCCAGAAGCTGCCTTAGACAAAACCCTCCACTGCGATATCGTTTCCTCTCGATCCGTATCTTCTTTTATTCAACACGAAGAGTCGGATTATAAAAGGCTAAATGTGTCTATTATCGTTGGAGGAACAACTTCGACACGTAGACATTAATTTTTCAGTGCTAAGAATATTTTCACTTTTAGACAAAATTCCCTCTTTTCTCGTTCACGGTAATTCAATGACGGAATATTTTTATCGTGTTTGAGTTTTTCTAGGTAGAATATAAAATAATAATAAGATGAAATTGATATTAAATAGAAGTCATTTTTAGAAAAAATCATAATGATACATCAAACGATACATTTTTAATTTTGTTTTTATGATTCTTCTTGACGTGACAATGACTTTTTTTTAAGAAAAAAATTACTTAATCTTTAGTTAGTCACGTGAAAATGTCATGTTGAAAACAAAATGATTTGAACTCATTGTTCAAGTGCCCCTGTGTATCATTTAATTTTGTTCACCGAATATTAAACAAATGTTAAATGAATTTAAAATGAAACACGGGGCCACACACCCAGCTTAGCTCATCTAATCCTGCTCGAACAGTGCCTCTGTACTGAGAAAAATGTCTGGATTAATTGGAATTCTGATTGAAAACAGAAGAATCAGAATTTTCTGATTAACTCTACTAGAATTCTAATTGAGATATTCTGGTTTGTCCATTTTCAATCAGACATTTTTTTAATATGAGATCATGCAACTCCACGCGATTAATTAAAGATTAAAAATCATTGTCATGTCAAGAGTTCATTATAAAATCATCGTGTATCGATTGACATTATTATTTTTTCCTAAAACTTGATGCCATCTTATAATTTTACGTTCTGAATTATATAAATGTCACTTATCATCATTATTTAAAGATGCCAAATATTATTACGAACTATTGCTTCGACTCTTAGCTATTTCATATTGAAACATCGTTAAATATATTTTTATCGGCTCTCTCAAGAGTCTTTTTCCCAACTGTATTTTGGGAGGTATGTGCTTATCAAGTTATCGTCTTACACGCGTGTCGGGCTACGTCGGTCATATAATATCACGACGTAGAATTCCAAGAAGCCAGTTGACGACGGAATTATGTAAACGATACGTAGGTAATACTTGGAGGTGCGCTAAAGCAGCTTAACTCTCTCTCT
>NW_012130079.1:657260-672274 GCF_000143395.1 Atta cephalotes
TATAGATGTAACGTTAAGAGTAACTTCATGACAATTTAAAACTTCATGACGTTTTAGAACTTTCTGTCGCGAGTTTTATGAAACTAACACGCTGAATGCTTTGTTTCCATTGCGCAAATCTAAAATTCTATTTTCGCGAGAGACTATGGAGACACATTATTACGACGAAACGATTAGTAGTGACATACAATTTTGTCACATAGCGAGATGAGCTGCTGCACAAAATATTCATACTTAGAATACCAAATTATTCTCATTTATTTACACTCACACGATGTAGCGATTTTAACGAAGTTGCGAAATTTACATGGAAAAAATGAATTTCACGGATATATATTTATAAAAAGTGTAATATTTTTTTAATCCGATACGGCAGTGGAAAAGTTTATTAAAATTGCATATGAAGCAATTTTAAGCTTCGTAGAGATCACACATCACGTCTGAAAATTCAAAATATTTTGCAGCCGTTATATCATCGAATGCGAATCTTTTTACGCAGTAGAAAGCGCGCAGTATTAATTTACATAATATTTACATTCAAGTCGCAGCATATCATCAACGAGATAGAGAGATCAGTATGGATAGCTTGTCCTATCGGCAAGATATATTCATTGCTCTGTTCTAATATTTGAGTAACGTGTCCGTTGTCTATTGACATCACTGTGACAATCAAATTCCAGGTACTAACCTTTCTAACCTTTAATACACACGATTGGATCATTCATGCATTTTATATAGCAGTATTTTTTTTTCTTGAAATAAATATTTAATTTATACTCATTTATATATACTGTAAAAAAATATATCATTGGGTTACATAATAACTAAACTTTTTGGATAGCCAACACTTGAACTATTTTTTCTTTTTCTGTAGTTTGGAATATCATTTTTAAGAGATTGAGATATATTTTTCCTTTAAACAGTTTTATTTCAGAGTTTTGCATTTTTGTATGAAAAAATGCATTTTTTCTTGACTGTAATTAGTTATAACATTTATAGTTATAACATTTAACAATTTTACAAATATTTTCTTGACAAAGATGTCAATGTAAGAATCACTTAATAACTTTATATACTATAAAAGTGATGAAAATTATCCAAGGACACGAATGTAGTAAAGATGGCAAAAACCATCGTGTGTGTATTAAGAATAATATCACTCCTTTATTTTAAAAGTGATACTACTTAGAAAAATTGATTTCCGAGTTATTACACCGAATAAATTACTCCTGATAATTATCAGAACTTTATAAATATTAAATTATTTTATAAATATTGTTGTATTATTTTATAAATATTGATGTAAAATCATCACTTAAAAAGAGTGATTTTTTACTTTTAAGAAGTGGAAATTTATTTTTAGAATCAGACAACTTTTTCTTGAGTAAGTCTTGTTTATTATTTCATTACATTTTTGCCTCAAAATATGACACTGTTTCAGCGGCATAACAGTGGTTTTCTATCTTGTAAAGGTTAAAAAGATCATCGAAATCATCATAACTGAAAAAAGTGGTTTTGAAATGAAAATGACAAAAGATTAAGTTAAAAATATATTTTGCCAATGTCATTTAATCAATAATTTTCTGTCAAATTGAAAAATAGTTTTTCCACTTTTCTAGAAATCTTAATGTGTCATTTTTTAAATAACGCTTATACTCTGCGTCACAGTCTGCGATATTGACATTTCTAGTTTCAGACAAAAGCTATAAAAAGCTCTACAGAGCTTTTTATCTTTGTTTTTATCATGTATAAAATTGCAGCTATTTTTCATTATTGCGTAACTCAATATCTTAGAGTTTATTAATCGTGACGATTTTCAGATTCGTGAATCTTTTCTTCGCAATTTTATCCAACGTGACGAAACGATAATAAATTACAATTAATCATTTCAAACTTACGAGCGGCTTTACACTAACATTACCATCTAATCTTTATGCAAATTCTTGGCAACGAAACGCTTCTGAGGTTGATTCAATGATCGTGTATTCGATTGAGAATGTCTAGACACCCGAAGTCGCACTGGCACTTAGATTTCCGTCGATCGCACTTGGACAGAGCAGCGAAAATTATTCAGCGATACTATAGTGTGCAGGCCGCTTTAACGGCTAGTGTGCCTTCTCCATAATTGGTCTCTTCAACATCCGCCGCTTTAACTTCCCTCACGGGTGTCTCTATCCTGGAGTTGATTGTCGCCTAGAGATCGCTCTCGCTGTATCGCCGGTATCATGTCGACGATCATTCGGTCGACGACCCCGGCTCGTGTGTCCGTTAAAGAAACCACTGTCGTTCGTCTGTCGGTGGTGAATGCCTCCCTCAAGTGTTGACATCTCGAATATCATGCGAAAGTTTAAGCTCGACCTCACCTCGAAACTTTTTATTTCATTTGAATATTAATATATACGGTGTTTTATAAATCGCGGATCACCTCTCGAGGGCAAATAGAGTAGGGTAAACTAAATCGACCAGTTATGTTTCATTTCTGCGTTTAGAAGATGAAAAGTCTGTTCATGTTGCTCGTATTTTTTGCACTTTCGTCTTCTTCCTCTTCAACGCGCCCGAGAATACATTCATTCTTTTAAGTATAAAAATTTTCCAGAATTTCAAGCAACGCGAACAGACTTAGAGCACACTCATAGTGAGCATTCAGTGATTATTATGATTTTATTATTATAATTGGATTGGTTACAGAAATTGGATGATATTATTTGATTAGTCGGTAATTTGCTGTTATGTTTACAGAAAAAAAACACAGCTGAAAATTTTACTGATTCAGCAAATCTACAGTCTAATATATAGACAGTCAATTTTTTAAAGTAGCAAAGTTGACAGCTGAATAACATTAGCGATTTGTTAAACCATCAAATCTTCTTAGTTATAGATGTGATGAATTTGCGCAGTAAGTTATAGGTTTG
Organism: Atta cephalotes; assembly: GCF_000143395.1. Taxonomy (NCBI): domain Eukaryota; kingdom Metazoa; phylum Arthropoda; class Insecta; order Hymenoptera; family Formicidae; genus Atta; species Atta cephalotes. The sequence goes on from NW_012130079.1 coordinate 660,173, forward strand.
CTGTTACCGAATTATTTTTTTTTCTGTGTTGAAAAATAGTTTCTTTGCAAAAAAATAGCTTCTCTGGAAAACTGAATTTTTTTAGTTGTCACTTTATAAATAAGGGAGTGATATATAAATTTCACACGATTTCGCCGTGTGACAATTCGCCTTCTCCGCGATGACAGTGGCAAATGGCTAGAAAAAGAAAAAGGAAAAAAGACGATTCCGTACGATCGTACGCGTACGATCCGCTGATTGCGCGACGGAAAAAAATTCGCGTACCAGCTGTTTCGTTGACGGGGGTGTTAACGTCCACCAATTTATCGCCGCTGCGTGGTGCGAGTTCTGCACGCGTGAAATTTACGGCGGTCCGGTTACCCGGATTCGAAAATGTATTAACTCGTCGTGAAACTGTCCGCGCGAGAGACGAGGACGAAATCGCGAGTAATCGTCGACAATTCGTCGTTTTCCTTTTACTTTTTTTTTCCTATTTCAAAAAACATCGACGCGATGCGGTTAGTTAATTTTTCGACGCGTTACCACACCTCGAAATGCAACGACAAAACGGGCGAGTGCTTGATCAAACCGTGTTATCCGCCCGCTTCTCTCTCCTGGTTACAAGCCCGGTTTATTATTAAACTTTTTACATTAGTCGGGCGAATACATATTTATGATAAAGTTTTAATGATAACGTTAGGTGTTGAGAGAGAAAAAGTTAAAACAAAAATTAACACATACAATATCTTTTCCTCTAAATATAAAAAACACATTATTTATTCGATAGTACACAACAAAATAAAATAAAAAATTATTTTATAATTATAATAAATTCTTCAGCTACAAATAATAATAATTATTATTTCTAGCTGAATATAATTATTATTAAATATTGTTGGCTATATTATCAAATTTTTATGTAAAAAGATTCACATTCATTGAACCGTTTTAAAAGAAAGAATAACTCTTTTAATTAACTTTTTCAATTTTTCTGTTTATTTAACGATTACAATACTTTGTGTATTTTATGATACCTTTTATTATAATCCTTCACGTTTTTGCCTAGAATTAAAATAGCGCAATCTTCCCGAGCAATAAAAACGACAGCGCGAGCTCGGCAATGAAATGGTTGTCCATATTGTAACCACAATACGGTTAAAGCAATACAGTTACATAACGTCGATATAAATTTTTTCTTTTGTAACGCGATGTCAAAGCGATCGGCCGAGCGCGAAAAGTTTGCCGCAGCTTTAGAAAGGGGATTTGGGTCGCTTAATTAAAAGGTCGGTCGAAAAATTGGGATTGGCGATATGCAGCGGTTATGGTGAATCGAATATTTCGCCCCAAAGCGCAAAGTACGAATGTTTCGCTCTAAAGCACCTCAAACTCAGATTCGAATAAAAGTGCACATCACGATATCCGGTGTATATCTACCACTGCACTGTAGCGCCCGCTACAGAAGGAATAGCCTGTAGCCTCACTGTAACGCTCGACTCTTATTTTACCTCGGCCTCATTAATCTTTTCTCGCTGCGCGACGACCGTAATTACGCGCGCCGTAATTCAGGAGAACAAGGCGAAATGTTCTTTATTTACGTACGACTTTCTTTCCAACGACAACGACAACGACGTTACACTTTCCTCGGCTGCCACGAACCGTATTGCAACGGAACGGGGTGGAACATTACGGTTAACGTCGATGCATCCACGGAGAATGCGGCGGATTGTGGAATTTTCACCGAACCGACCTCTGTATTAAAATTTCTAACTCTTTGGAAAATTAGCTAGGCACTTCGCGATAGGAGAGCTCTCTCTCGAGACCCTCGATACGAAAATTAAATTCCAATTTCATCACTCGAGTGATGCGGATCACATTGTTATTACGTTTAAGAGAGGAATATTAATTTCGCGAGGAGGATAAAAAAAATGCGATGCAAGAGTATTATCAATTAACAAATATTGATTAATGAAACTTGGGTATCTTTGGTACTGCGAACTAAATACACAATTTGAATACGCTCTGCAATACGTTCTTTTTAAAACTGCTTCCTTCTTCATACTTTTTCCTGAAAATGAAACAGATATATTGTGCGCGAATTTGTGGCCATACCGTACGTACCGCTTTACGGTCATTAAAGCGGAAAAATTGTAATTCTAAATGGAAAATATTGTTTCAGCTCTACGGCAGGCTGCATTTTTCACGAGCTTTACGAGGGGGAACTTTCCCCATTAATTTTATCCCACACGACTTATGAAAAAACATCGTTAACCACGGGTTTGATTAATTAAGACGTAGATTGCACCACGTGGCAATTAAAGCGCGTCTGTGACCTCCATTTGCTTCAGTAAAAATGGAGGGATCACAGCGATCCTTTCGATGTTTCATTTTTATCGGATCATAAATACCTGTGCCGAGATATCAGTGCCGACACCATCGAACAGGTCGTGTTTCGTTTTGCGGAATTAATCGCGCGGCAATTATGCAAGTAAACGACGACATTCATAGGCGTTGTTCGATATACACAGGCCTCCGATGGTACATGGCTTGTCCCGATATATAGGCTGCTTGTTTATGCCCTGTGACGGAATTTTTATCGTCGCGCGGGCAATAGCCGCGCGCAAAGTAATCCTCATATCCGGGCTAGAAGGGGATGGTGGCATAAAGAAGAGAATCATCCAAGGGATGGATGATGCGCGGCCCTTTATGATACGCTTAAATGCGCCGTCGCGTCGTTATTTCCGTGTCGTGGACGACATTCGGCGTAATAACCCGATAAATAACGGTTCGTAACTCGCGCGCGTACATTTGCCTAGATACGACCGCGATAGTTTATATCCTGTCGGCTTTATTTCATACGTTCTTTCATTACTTTTACGTTATTCATTTAATTCACGGGGATATCAACCTGGTTGATATCCCTTGGTTGAGTGGGATAAGATAGTACAAATTTTGTACTATCGTTACGTATAGTATAGTATATGTTTTGAACAAAATGAAGATTTGAATCGAAATTTTTTAAGTTTATGTTTTAAGTTTGATTGTTGACTCTGTTGTTTTCTGTTTGGTGATACTCTTTAGTCCTCCATGATGAGATCAGAGTTACCAAACTTGAATTTCGAAAGGAAATTCAAAATCTGATTTCAGACTCAATTTTTCATTTTCTGACTAATTTATGGTTAAACTTAACTTGATATGATTAATCACTAAACTGATGGTGATTTTGTAGTGATAACTTTAGAAATTACTCATTTTCAGTTATAATTTCAAACATAATTTTAAAGCCCAATTTTTAATTTCCCGATTAACTTGTAGTGAGACTTAACTTGATATAAAAATTGTAATTTTCTAGTGATTACTAAACTGATAATTTTGTAGTTGTGTGTGATAACTTTAAAAGTTACTCACTATACAAAATCTAATCAAGTTAATCAGAAAATAAAGAACCGACCTTCAGAGTACTATGTTCAAAATTATACTGTCTTATCTATATATTTGTCATATCAGACGAATATTCTCTTCAATTGTATTTCTTTGAACGAAAAAGAGAAAAGATACGTAAACACTATTTATCGTTCGAAATTTCATTCGCGTTTATTCGATAACGACCGAATGCACGCCGCGCCATGAAGCATCATTTCATGAAAATTCCACTCGCTTCATTTCCTGGCCACCGTTAATCGTGCGATAAAGTCGGAAATTCCGGGAATATCCAGCATCTCGCTCATTGTTGGCTCGTTGTAGCGTCGAAAATGAAAACGAATCCACATTTTAGACAGTTGCCGGTGAAAAATTTGCAAAATTCGTCCGCGCCAACCCGAAACGAAACGAAATGAGACGAGGCGAAACGAGACGAAACGCGGCGCGCAATGGTTCGCAACGACGACCGATGCTTGTCGTCCACGCGTCGGCGGTGGCCGCGGTATTATCCAATTTTCCACGATGCAATCCCAGTTACACACGCACGTACAAGCGGACAGTGTGGGCGCTGGCGGCGGTCGTTCGTTCTCCCCGCTGCAGCCTACAGTTTTGCATGTCCAAGGCTGTGCAGCTGCTGGTGCAACTACACGGCCGCGACGTTCACTGATGCCGATCCGTAGATATACCCTGACTGCTATTACGCCGCCAATGAGCCTGGCTTTTAGAGTTACGATGATGGCTTCCGATTATCATCGTCGTATAGGGGAAAAGGCTGCGCATTCCAAAGTATGTTCTGGATGATGATTTTAATATCCTGCTCGCGCGAGAGAGATCCTCAAAGTCTAAAGAGAAGTCGCGAGAAGAATGCGATTTATTTTGTTTCGATGTACAATGCTTAATTCTTTGCGATCCAAACTATTTCTCGCATATTCAAAGAAAAAGATGATTATTTTAGAATTATTGCAATTATTAATTTATTCAATTATATATATATATAAATTATATTTAGTCTTGGCAATAAGTACAAAGTATCTTTAAAAAATGAACGTAAACGTTTAATATCGAACGAAAAATAAATTGAGAAACAGTTTCATTGAAAAAGTAATATTTACTTTTATAAATAATATTAGTCCTCCTTTTTTTATTTTTGTTACTACTAGATCTCTTTTGAGGGAATAAATTGAGAGAACTTTAACTGTATAATTCTACGTATAAAACTTGTGTTATCACTACTATGTTTATCTCTGAGTATAAATGAACAAAGATCAAGTAATATATAATAATTTTGTCTTTAATTTTTCCTAATTATTCGTAAATAAAATATAATGTATAATATTGTTTATAATGCGAGAAATATTATATCGAATCAATAAAATCGCAAAGAGTTAATTTGTGCAAATTCTTCAATATCCGGATGTACTTTCTTTCTCCTTTATTGCATAACGATGTAAAAGACATTTTGTCAATTTTTTTAGCACCGAAACGAAGAGCTACCATGTATTCTATATATTTATCGCGCAGGGTAGATATCTGTCGTCAATATCTGCCCCATTAATCATAGAGATGACTGGAGGAGCTTTTTAAATCTCGGCTATCCTCTGAATAATAAATTGTTCCGGAAGTAAGTCGCAGCGCAGTGATCGTGGGAGTGTATATATACTATATAGCCGTGTAGCTGCGCGCGACAGAGACATCACGGATGTGCTCACCCTTCTCGATACAGCTGGCCCATGAGCTTTCTTTCTTCATGTATCGTCGATTATTCCTATCGCTGCGTGCCATCACGTCTTTGTCCGTAAAACGTGACTGCGTTCTCCTCTGCGTACTGTAATATACTTTCCATATTTTACAATATACAATGTATCGCGATGCGCGACACATACTCCTCTTTATATAGTCATTGTTATTCAAATTCGTATCACTATTTCAATTTATTGCATTTGAATTTTGCTCAAAGTGATATGGAGTTGATATTAAAAAATGATTAGAAAAGTTATATAAAAAATGATAATAATAATAATAATTTATCGTTTGCAAAAATTAATAGTTGAATTTATATAAACGTAAATAGATTTATATTTATAAATCGATATGATGAAAAACGTTACGTGTATTGAATAAGTATGAGAAAACGAGAAATCAGAGCACGCAATAAGTGAAACTGCAGTTGAATAACGCGATTGATGTAACGCGTCATCTAATTATAATACATACAAAATAAGCAAAAATAAACTATAAAGCTTAACATTATTTAAATACAATTTTACTATAATATTTAAGATTACTTATAATGATTATACACAGTAGAACATAATTTATATTTGTGTTAAAACTGATCCTTGTTAAATGTTTTTGTATTGAATTTTTAACATATCTGAGTGTTAATTTAACATAATGTAATTGTGTTATTTGAATATTTTATGTTAAATTGATATTTAATATCTCACATTGTTAAAATATCAATTTCTGAGTAAATAGAGAGATATAATATAAAATTTTATTTTATAACGTAAATTTCATAAGGTAAAAAGAATAAAATGTTAATTTAACATGTAATGTTAATTTTACTGAAAAATATGCTTTTACATTTGCTCTTAAATTATGTCAGTATTTTGTGTTAAATAAAATTTGTATTACTTCTTTCTACCGTATTCATGTAACATTATTAATACAAAAATTTTAGTAAAATTTTGAGACATATGAAATTTAACACAAACTTTTTTCTTAACTGAATAAAATTCTAATTCGTATTTATAATAATCTTTATGAGATATCTCGCCAATAAATTTTTATTGAAATTCGTTAGAGCTTTACGCAGCGTAAAAGATTTATATCTGAAATTTATATTTAAAAGCTTCCCTCTTTTTATTTCACAATGCAATTCGTATATCTAGTATATCTAGTATATCTAGTATATATATATATATTAATAAAGTTATAAACGTAACAAAGTTATAAACAGTTAAGTCAGGAAATGCAGGTCTTATATTTAAGAATGCTTTGCAATGGAATGGAAATACAATAAATACAGCTCAAATCTCTTCGCGAGCGAATTAAAATCTACGAAGCATATTATAACTTTATAGCCCTTTGCTCTTTATTGCCTCTCTTCTACGATGGAGTACTTTTCTTGCGCTGATTGAGAGACTGGCGGCCTATAAAATCCAATGGTTTACCTCTCGGTCGCATTATTTCGCTTTTCCCGCTTAAATTTTATGATGCTACGAAGAACGCGCGTCGAACGATTCTCGCGAAATAAAAAACATACGCGAGAGAAAGGGAATTGAGATTACGATTTCATCTCAAATAGAGCGTGTTATGGAGCCGTGCTACCACTTTTCACATAACTGAGCACGCGGCGGCACATACATGCGTGCGCGAAAAATCGCGTTAAAAATCAAAAATCTCGGAACAGCGACGCGTTTTCATGGTATCTCTAATAAAGTGCTCGCCAAAAAATTGCCATCGAAATGAGCACTTCGGTGGAATATCGTCGAGAAATTATTCATCACACAGAAATTTTTCATCCATCTCTATAATTGATTGCACAGCCAAATCCCGGGACGAATTCTCTTGGTGAGAGAGGGCCCAATATATCCCAGTTTAATTATTTCTGATGGATATATCCTCTATAAAAACGCGTGACGCATTTTACATTTCACGAGGCTGCAATTTAACGTTAAACAAACGCACGTGTACTGTACACACGCGTTTGTTCGCATTTGTGCAATTATCGCGACAGTTATTGTCATCTCCCCCCTCGAATCCGGTAGCTTGAGCGTGACTAGTGGATGCAGCCGCGTTATGCATTACTGCAGCTTTACCCGAGCATACGTTGAATTGCAATTCGTACCGGAATGCACAAGCTGACGTTATTGTCTAAACGATCGTCGGAAGGCGGACTTGAAGTACATGTACCCGTAATCACTAGACGAATGAAGAGGAGAATTGCGCAAGATATCTCCATAATGTGACATTTGTAAATGATAATTAACATGCGCGCATAACAGACAAGTTTCTTCTGTCAAGTTATTATTTCTGCGATGCAATTAGATCGAGCGGGAACGACCGTATATCTCGTAATTGTATGATCGTTCTCGAGGAACGCGAATTTAAAATCCTGTCGCAGGAACCGTCCAATAAAAACGAGACCGGGGTCTCTGAATGGCCGGCAAGGTTAATGCGATTGGATGATTGGCTCGATTAGCAAATTGGTCGTCGACATATAGAACATTGGGATAAATGAGGATATGTCTATGCTGGGAACATGGCACCGCGACAAATTGATGGGAAGGGCTCGAACGACAACGCTGATATATTATGAACCGTGATTTTCGATAGCACTCAACACGTGTGTTTGAGATTCGAAAATTCACCCGATTGTAGTACGAGATATTTGTCTAATCTATTTAAAAAGCAATACAAATTTTTATATAAGGACAATTTTTTAAATCCTTTTTATTTATTGTACAATTTAAAGCAATTTTATTTGATTATTTTTCATAGATACTTAATATGTTTTCTCAAGATTGAATAATGTATAATCTTGAAAATATTTAATCTTTAAACATATATTAATATCAAGTATTAATGAAAAATATTGTTTTAAAACTATGCAAATAAATAAATAAAGATTTAAAAAATCATGCTTTAATTAAAATTTTGTATTATTGATCCTTTTCTAACAGATTAAAAATCTCGAACATAAGATTGTTTATTGGTAAAATCAATCAAAATTTTATATAAAATTGATGGCTGAAAATGAAATTTATCGGTTAAATCTTTCATTTTATTATTTTGCTCATACAAAATATGTAAAAATATTTTTATACTAAGTCCACAGATACAAATATACAGATAAAAATTAAACCGAGAGAAATAATAATCAATCTGAGAGACATCAGTAATCAAATGTTTTTCAGTATTTTAGGGAACCATTTGATGCCTAAATTATTCCGACTTCATCTGACGTATCTCATAAATATCTATAGATATAATACAAATCATCTCAGAGAAGGGCGTTGATGTTTTAATAACCATGAGGTCGTAAAGAGAGAAGAAATCGAAAATAGAACGGAGCCGCGTGTAATCATTAACTCGAGTCAAGGCGGTCGTACGATATATCACCGATCGATATAGCCGTGCATCTGGAAGATGAAGCGTACCGTCGAGAGGCCCTCCCGGACCTGGTGGCTTTTTCTGGCCCACCGGGGGTCTATAAAAGCATCGAAGGCGCGCATATCGATGCGTCATCCGGTACGACGTGGGTCGTATTTTCAAGTAGGCGTTCAGGCGCGACTTCCTAGCACGTGGGACGTCGTAAGAAACACCGTTGCGCAAGCAAGCGGCGCGTGTCCCTGCGCTGACGATGCTCTCTCTCCCATCCCCTCCGTAGATTATTACCATTGCCCGTTTTTACCCATTCCCGTATAAAAGTTCGCGCATTACGTGACTTTTTGCGTACCGCCTATCGGCAATGCGTCCCGCGAACGACGTCCGCGACAGCTGCACGGATATTCTGGTCCCGAATACAATATCTGGATATCGTCATGGCGCTGACTTATGAATATCGATAAATCCTCTGTTCATCTGCGGAAGAATTAAATTAATGTAATAAAGTTCATCGTAATATCTACAGCTGAATTTTAAAATTCAAACACGTTTGAAATTTAATTAAAAGAGGGAATTTTTTTAATTGTACCGTGGAAGCACGTCCGCGACTATTTCAATTAGACAGACTATGTGCTTTTTTTTTGTTCAAAACAGTATGTATAAGTCTGTGAGATGAAAAATTCTTGAAGAAAAAAAAAAATTGAATTTAATCGCTGAAGTTTATCGATTTGGATCGCTGCTTGACGGACGAAACTTTTGATCGACTTTCATGGATTTTTTAACCATGGACAATTCCTCACGTAATTTGTACTCCTTCGAATTATATTTCCGGTCCGGCTGTAAATTTCTGAACCGTAAACCGTAACGGGTGCACCGTCCATAAAAGATTCAGCTTCTGCCACCGCAGTCGTGACTTTACTCTCCGCGGGTGCCGTGAGTATCGCGCAGCTGTGTGTGACTTTTTATTCACACAGTCCATGTTCACCATCGACCATCATTTCATTTCTCGGACCATCAGCAAGGACCAACCATTCGCCTCGGAAATGTTACGCCCGAAGAATTCTCTCTCGCCTGAGACACGAACCTCATCCGCAAATTTTGCTCTTTCATTGAATTCTTTTTTTTTCTGTTCTCTGCAATTGCAACAATAACTGTAAATATTCGAGAACAAATTATAAATATTTTTCGACTTTGTTTTTCATTTTCAATCAAACAACACAAGTATTAATGAACGACGAATTGTCAAATTGAATATTGAACAACGATTGTCAATATTTTACAAGCAAGTTAAGTTTTACATACACATTAAGAGATTTATGAAGCCGTTTGCGAACAGTTAATACTCTCAAATTGCAGCGCGATGCATTATATTGTTGGATATTTAGTATAACTAAACGATGTTTGCTCATTAATTTCCAACAGAATCAATATTGACTTTCGTAATGTACATCAGCTGCTAATGCCTGTCAAATATCTACTATATATTCATTACTAATGTATCAATACTTCTTCATAAAATATACACATTATCATTTTGCCTACCAAAAAACATCAGTAACACTGATTTCGCAAAATATTAGCATTTCATAAGAATGTATTACGATTTATTGAATTGCGTTTTGATGCGTACGTGTATAATCAGGGAATTGAAATATTTCCATTATATCGGTATTGTTACATTCGAAATATATGCATGAGATTTTTAATTTAGGTATTGAAAATACGTTGATTTTTCATTTACAATTTCCATCAAATTTTCTATTTTGTCATATTCTTTCTTTTATTTTGTCATAAGCTTTTTATTTTCTTCAACTATATGTTGATATTGTACTATATAATAATTGTTGGTCATTAAAATTGCAACACCAATTATATGAAAAACATGAGATATCAAAACGATATTTATACAACAGATTATTTATGATGCATGATTTAAAAGTATATATTAGTACATATTAATATTGAGTATGTTGACAAATAAGTTTATTTGGTTCTGTTAGTTTAAATGTATACAATATTTTTGTTAAAAATGAACAAAATTTAAATTTTAAAAAAAAAGGTTTTGAAATCTCTATTTTCAAAAGATTATTATATTTTTTGAGTTTACGAAAGTTTGCTAATTTTTATATATAGAAAAATTATGAAAAAAATGAAAGATTTTCTTTTCACTTTGGACCTGTCCCAAAAAAATACGCAAAAATGTTCAATTGTTTATCTAATGTGAAAACTTAACGTTTTCCTTCAAAATTTCGTTTTCAAAAATATTATACGATTTTTTATTACTGAGTGTTAGTATAAAAAGCATTCCGAATTTGATTACTCATAACTCCGTTAAAAATATCATACCACAATTAAAAAATAGATTTTTAATGCTGAAATTTTGCTCTAATATGTGCTATTGAATAATATAATTGCTAATCCTTTTGAAAACAATAAAATTGTTTTATTCCACCCGAAAGACCGAATGAACTTATTTACCAATCCAATATTTCCATTAAAAATATGATTTATTTTTTTATATTCTTTCTTGATCTATTCGTTCTACAAATTCGTCCGTTTCAATATGACGCGTTTTTTTTTATTATTGCAATTTTAATGGCTAACAGCTGTTTATTATATTATTTTGAGAATCAGTGTATTCAATATTCATTTATATTTCTAAAATAACATTATAATAACATTCTATATCGAAAATTTTCAGTTTATCCAATTTATTCCGTGAACGAATATATTAACATTCCTATTGGCAAAGATAGCATTATGATAGTTACAATCTTAAAGTATAAATATTATATGTAGGTATAATACAACAACTGCTTGATGAATGCTCGGTGTATTTTTCGTAGCAGCGATATTTTTTTTTGCGTTAGTGAGCGGAGTATGTGTTTTCCGACGTGAAAAGCCGCAAAGTTGTTTACACCGTTGTCCTGATTCACGTCTGTATTTTCTGCGGAAAGCATCGAGGATAATGGACGATATTTCCAGGGACTGGAAACTTTGCAACCTCGTACCTCTCTCTCTCTCATCGGAGTAACGACGCGAGCAGCGAAATTTCCATAGCGCGAATTAATGCGGTCCTCTGAACCGGAAGTGGATAACGAATCTGTTAAAATTGCGCAGGCTACTCCTGGCTGGAGCGCGTACTTGGTACCTACGTCGATTTAATCGTTTTTGCGCGATCAATGATCATTGTGTTGCTCGAGAAAGAGGTATAATAATATCGATAACGACAGGTGGAATTCTGCAATAACGAGCATCTGTGAGAAAATCGAAATAAAACGCGATAACAGCGAAAATTCGAGATAAACATTACATCATTTGCACGGAATTCAACGCTGTACATTAATTTAACCGATTAAATTAACATCATCAATCAGAATTCATTTTGCTTAATTATCACAAAATGTATATGTACGTTTCTCGGTGAATCGATAATGGCAATTTACATATTTATGTATTCCTGTGCGCTGCTTTTTTGAAAATTGGCTATCTGCGCATCCAAGTTAAATTGTGCGTTTTTCGCAATATATGATATTGCATAAAGAAATATACATATATATATATATATATATATATATATATATATATACTCCT
>NW_012130079.1:673844-676276 GCF_000143395.1 Atta cephalotes
AGAGAGAGAGAGAGAAATGGTTCGAAATAAGAAAGAGGCATTCGCTATTTTCTTCTTATTAGACTTCTTATTAAACATTGTCAAACGGTGCAATCATGCACGATAACAGTTCTCGATTTTCATTAAACGATGCTTGATATGACAGTTTTGTAGAATTTATGAAGATGCAAATATTCTACCTGATTGCATAAAAATGTTCAGTATTTTCCTTCCACATCTTAATAGTATTTCATTTAAATAGTATTAATTTAAAATTCCGAAGAGACTTGATTAATGTTTCGAGAGAAAATGCATGTATACTTAGCTAGAAAGTCTATAAAAAGACTTGTTTTCCACTATACAAGATTTTTATTCTTCTTTTATACTGTTTAGAAGATTCCTTGTACACAACGTGTGTGTCGATCGAGAAGATCGAGTAGTTGCTATGTATGTTTCATTCGATATACAAGTACGAATAGGAGTTGTGACCACACAAATGCAATTTTCCTCTGCCGAATTGCAATCTTGCACCGGATCGAAATTCATAGAACAGTGCGATGCTATAATCGAACTACAAATTAATATTCCTTTAGAATAACCTAACATCAAGTTCTGAAAAAAATTGGAGAGTTATAATATGCATATTTAAATGAGGGGATAATGCGATAAATAGATTACTAAATTATATAGGGGAGAGTTGCTGAATACATTATACCGCTCGCATAAATTGTACTTCAATATTTTATATTTTTTCCTAATATAAGCAATTTAATGTCGAGTGACAAAAATATGAAAAATATGAAATAAGTGAAAAGTGCATAATATTTAACAGTTACATCCTGTTTTGTGCGTGCTAAATAATACTTAAAAAAATCAGGTTCAAGCGATGTTAATTTTTGAACAATTGTATAGTAATAGTTGATAATATTGTCGTGCAATTTTATTCTGAATTTTCATTTTTCATAAAACAAAATTTATTGTACAATATGTTACATTTATTGTATATACGTATGTATTTGCAATTATTAAAAAAATTAAGTCGATGTTTTTAGAAAATCTATCAAGTTTTCTAAATCGTATTATATCACATTTTATTACAATAAATACTGAATAATATATAGTTGCTAATAGTAAAATTAATTGATACGAATAACAATATGTCAATTGCAATTCAAAAATAAATTCAAATCGATTTTACTTCGGCGTTAATTTTTTTTATTATTGTTCTTTATCAATTTCTAAATATTTGATCTTTTTCTTCAATAAATGTATAATAAAATGAGTATTAATGTTACTTTGATGAGTTAATGATTACTTTTATTAACTTTTATTATATCTTTCATTATTTTATTAATATTATATCTTTCATTATTCATAAATTCGATACTTTTAAAAATAATATGATTTAATAGACCTACGATCAGTTGCCAAAATCTTTATTACAATATATTGCGAAAAGACTCATATAAATTAATTTATTATTGGTGAAAAATATATGTACATAAATATCAAGCTACAATTTCCAACGTTTATTTGCATACAAATCATATATCAAAGAAATATAATAAAAAATAAGTTAAATGATACGCATTTGGCAACTCTCCCCTATAAATTATTAGGTTATTAGATATCAAGTTCTATCATCTAGAATTCAAAAAGATATTTAATGACGTCATTTCGACATGTTCAACTTTATCTCACTACTTTTTCAATGCGGGTATAATCGTTATACGTACAAAGAACTGAAATATCCCATGCAATCTGTCGTGTCAGCTTTTCGTGCAGCAAAATACTTGGCATTCTCGTGCATTCTTACATGGAATGCGACTCGCGTATGCATACGAAAGAATCGCAGAAAGGGTGGCAAGGGGAAGAACGGAGATAGAGGATGTGATGCATTAGAGCGTAGGTGGGTCTTCACATTTCTTGGCAACGTAAAACGACATTATGTGCCAAATCCAAGGTTAGCTCCATTGGATATAACTGAGGCTCTCTTTTTATTTTACTATTTCGCCATTTTATATTATAATTCAAGTGATTGCTAATATCGAGGGAAGAAGATTTATTCTCTCTTTTGGTTGGTAAACAGATTTAAGAAATCTGAAAAAAAATGCGTGAATCGTTTATTTTGAGAATGTCGCAACTTCAAGAATCCATCTGAAGTTAATATATCGGTCGTGTAAGTAAAGCTGTTTATATAACGGAAAAGTAGGTGGTCCCTTATGGCTAACCCTGATCCCCTAGATCAAAATCTATGAATCGTCTTTGCTTGGGCTCGTGCCAACGCTGCTTTCGCTTCGAACCGACGCGAAAATTACTCTCTCGATACTCGATCAATGTCTTACGACGCCGATCATACTTTCTTATCTGCGCCGAATACGCTACACACACACACACACACACACACACACACACACACATATATATATATATATATATATATATATATATAT
>NW_012130079.1:681968-687837 GCF_000143395.1 Atta cephalotes
CGAGAGCTACTTAATTTTATTACTTAACTTATATATATATATATATATATATATAAAAAAGTTTATTTTATTAAATTTATTATATTAATATTTTAATCTGTAATATCATTATAACGTTTACATTAGTAAGGTATTTTACATTCATTACACATTGCATATATATATTTGCAATTATCATACAGATTATATAGATTAAATCGTTTTTACATTTTTTAAAATCTATCAAATTTTTTAAATGCAGTACAAATTTTATTACAATAAATTATTATATTAATATAAAACTGATATTTTAAACTGGTAATAGTAAAATTAATAATTGATATAAATAAAAATGACATATAAATGTAAAAAAATATATAAATTAATCAATTTTATTGGTTTTTTTTATGCAAGTAGTAAAATCGATAGTTTGTGTTATATTTATCACTCAATATCAACTTGTATCAAAATGCGAATGTATGACTCTCAGCATGCTATTGATGCGCATTCCTTGCTTTCACTGGCGCTTGTGCATCAAACGTAAGTCGCGTGGAATATGCTGCCTTAAACGTCTCCTCGTAATAAGGCTCAATAATGCGGGCATAATGTAACAATAACCTGCTTCGAACAATGTTGCTGGCGCAACAATGCCGTCCGCTTAACACGTGCGTTTACGCCCATTGATTTCATTCAGAGAAGTGTAGCCAATGCCAGACCAAAGTCAGTAAATTCAATGTTACCGCCGTCGATGCACTGCAAGTGCGTAATTACAGAAATCCTTGCACTGCACTTCGGAGAAATCGAGATAGAGCGAGAAATGATTTTATTCCAATTTAACAACGCGGAAGCGTAACCGTGCACGTTTACAAACTGAATTTAGTAGAAAATGTAATTTCTCTCCCGAAAGATAACGCTTCAGTATTTGTCATATTGTGTGCGTGCTTCTATTATAGCTATTGAAAAGTTATTTTTAAAAGTTAATATTTTTGAAAAGTTTTTTTAAAAATAAAAAACTCACATTTATTATTTTTATAATTTTTGTTATATCGCGTCAGCATAGACAAGTGTTTAATTAGTTATTAAAATATTATATCGGATTTTCTAATATACACTAGTAGCGAATCAGTTCGAATTTAAATCAAATCGAATCACAGTGTATTCGATTCGATTCGTTTTCTGAGAGAAACAGAGTGACACGAATATGATTAATTTTTTTAACATAATTTTTTTAACTTTTAATATAAATCCATGAAAATTTAATTCAAATTTGTTTTCGAATCAAAAAGATTTAATTCGATGTAAATATTTCAAATTTGATTTGATTTGTTGTTTTAAAATAACATTGTATTGTCCCAGATTTTATTCGATTTGATTGGAGTTTATAAAAGTCTGATTCGCCCACCTCTATTTTCCAGATTAAGGCTCTTGGACAGCTAGCTCATATTCTTAAATTTATTAATTTTGCATACAAAAATTTATATATATAATATATAAAACATACATTATAGTAATTTTTTATGCGATGTTTTAAAATATTACGCGCTTTTATCGAGATATATTATAACTCCATGTTGAAAAAACTATAACATACATATACCGCAATACTTGAATTAAAAAACTCTTACTTACTGGCATGAAGAAAGACGCATCGACTCTTCATCGATTTTTTTCTTTGAATATAGTAAAAAGAGGTAATTTCTGCTACTTTTTTGCTCCTTCATTCATTAGCAAGTAATAATTATTACATATGAAAAGTCTCTCTTTCTCTCTTTTTTCCTTTTCATTTGCACATGTACTCGATATTAATGTTGACGAAAGATTCAATACTCAAGAAGAGTCAGAAAGTTAAATTTAAATAAGAATATATGAGACTACAATGTAAAGTTTAAGCGTTTTCCTGCGCTTCGCAAACTTTTAATAAAGCATAGGAAAATAGCATTCGCGTAAATTCACGTTCAGAAAGTTTGCTTGCAGATGCTTATTCTTACTTGCGTCACACAGTACATTTTACCATAAATCGTTGCATGCATTATCTCGTTTTTTTTTTTTTAGCAAGATGTTTCTTCTTTCGACATCATTCACAAATGCACTTTGAGAATGAAGATCTAAGTTATTTATCATGCGAATTCGTATGGGATTGTATTAAATCCGAGCATGAGTAATAATGCAACAGCCTTGTGTGTGTGTGTGTGTGTTCCAGGAAATTCCCGCGGGGAATTGGGATACTCTCAGCTCAGAATGGCTTAATTGTAATAATTAACCATATCGCCGACGGGATTGCTAATTACTGACTAATAAGTACTCATGATACTCAAATGAAGCGTTCGCTTGGCTCTCTTGTCGCAATTTCTCTTACTCGACCTTAATCGACGCTCTAATTTAATTGACAGCTTTTAGAATTTTAAATATGAAAGGCAGATTTTTATGCAGTCAAATAAAATAATGTAATGTTTAGGCTCAATATACTAATTATTAATTAATTTCTATTTTGTGAAGTACGTTATTTGTGAACTCTAACAATTTTCATCGATAATGTAAATTTCTATAAATTACTCGTAATAATTTAGAGTAAAATTGCAAACGTAATTAATTACAATATATGTAAAAAGTTCGTTGATAGGAATAATAATGTTTAGAGACATAGGACGTCCCGCGAGAGTAGATTCCTCACTTAAGAGCGACACTCAAATCTCAAGCGAGCGGAATCCACGGGATCGTTCGCACCTGTGCTCGCGAAGCTTCTCCATTATCTTCTTGTTCTCATACCGTTGAATGTAGAATCGCACGAGTTATCCACTTTGATCGTCAATTATGCGATTTCACCGTAGTCGAGTCCTGGGTCTCCGGGCGATGCAACGAGACGAGACGAGACGAGACGAGACGAGACGAGACGAGACGAGACGAGACAGAGCGCATTCCCAGGAGATGGTGCGTTCCCAGGAGCACTTCGCGTTGTCGGATGCGTGTGCGACGCATATACCGGTGCGTCAACACCGATAGAATGTAATCGGTACGCCGTTCGTCGGCCGATGTGCGATGGTGTCGATGGTGAACATGCCACGCGACGCGACGCGACGCGACGCAGCGGGACCGAAATCCCTTTCTCTGGAAGAGGAATCGTGTGCTGAATTATTTCACGTCCTACAGGCACTTCGCACGCTTAATTAGTTCGGCCGTCGCGTCATGTAACGTGCAGCGAATAAACATCACTTCTACGTTATTCGATCCATTCGAACGGATATTCTTTCGATTAAACGCGATACGTGTGTAAGGGACGATTGTGAATGGGTGGACGCGCGGAATGAAGAGTACACAATAACAAAGCGATGACAATGCATTACAAATGTGTCGTTCCGAAATGTTATTTTTTTCATGTTGTATCTCAAAAGGATATTTTGCAATGCGTAAACATAAATATAAATTTCGCGACGAATTATTATTGAATTAATAATGACAGCGCGTTTTAACGACTATCATATTTTGCACAAATATCATCAACTGCACAGGAAAGTTATATTAATAACAACAGCTTTATTAAATATATTGTAGTAAACGTATATTATATTTATGTCATATATAATCATTTCCTTTCGTTATGAATTCGTAGATGCACAATATAAAAACATTTTTACCTTTTGATAGAAAAACTGCATAAATGTTTAAAATATGAATTTTTTTAATCCTCCATAACTGATAATAGTACGGTCTATTTAATTATAAATCTCTTTGTTAAGAAAGTCAAACGTTTCAATTTTCTTTACGTCTGTAAATTTAGATCATTCTTATTAAAATACGTTGTATTCATTCTTTTTTTTTTATATATTTAGAGTTATATCATTTTGATTTCTTTACGAAAACAAATAATTGTGCTGAAATGTCTAAAAATTTAACTAAATACAGATCTGAAAATAATTTTATTGGATTATTAAAATGATGCGTAGAATGATACTCAAATTGATTGCTAGAGTATCTAAATTTTTTTGCAGCATTGCTTGCGATTTCTATGTAATTATTTTGATAATTCAATAAAATTATTTTTTCAGATCTGTATCTAGCTAAATTTTTTAATACTTTAATTAAATCATTCTTTTCGTGTTGAAATTAATTATAGTAATCAGGAAAAATAACTCGGTAAAATAACTCTGATATGACTTATTTAAAATATTAAATAAAAAATATTAAATAAAAATACAAGAAATTATTTAAAATATAAAATATAAAATAAGAAATAAAAAATACGTTAATAAATAATTTATTTCTTTTAAAATAAAAAATTGTATTTTAAATAAGTTTAAATAAGTTTCAAATAGTAAATACAAAATATTTTAATGATTTTATTTATTATTTAAAGATATGAATATATATTTATAAGTATAATTTTGTTATACTTATATTAACTATAATTTTTTATAGTCTATAATTAATATTTAAAAAAGTATTAATTCTTCGCGAACCACGGGTGGAAAATTGAAACATGGATGGGTATATTTTGTATCCCACACATGTTATACTTCATCATATACATAAATATACTATAATTTAATTATTCATCATCATTTTTATTGGTACCAATCGATAACATAATTGATACAATTTATTCAAAATAAAAAATATAAAATAAGTTCTAGAAAATTATTTATAATATTAAATAAGAAATAGGGTCAGAAGAAGTTATTTAAAATAATAAATACTAAATAATTTTTTTAATTTAAACATATTTTAAATAAATTAACTTGAAATAAGACCGAGTCCTGATAATAATATAAATTAGATGAGTCTTATAGATGTAGTATATAATAACTGTATTACAGATTTTAGCGTAAAGTCCAGAGAGTTAATTATAACTAATTTTTTGTAGAAATAATTTAGTGTATCAAATGTCGCGTGCGTCGTTTGGCAGCACTAGGTTATAGAACTTAATCTTTCGTGGAATCTTTCATCTCACGAAGATGACATGACATCATCTCTATAAAGAGAGATATTCGAGGAAATGGGATTAACCGGATTTCCGCGTTGTCTGTCGTTGCGGGAATAAGTACACCTCGCCGTTAAACACTCCCGAAAGAAAAGAGAGACCCGTGAGGTTTCCTTAAAATCAGACGATGGCAAAAGCGGGCTAGATTACACGCGTAATTATTCTAATTTCGCCCTGGGATACAACGGCTCACCTCCTCCGGGTTTCCTCGCGAGGATTTACGTGCCTCCACGAGATTGGATCTTGGAATATTCCAGGCACCCGGCGGCTTAAGGCCAGTTTCACGCTCGCCATCGCGGAATAATAATCCAATGCGCCATGAAATGACGTCTCTAGATCGGATATCGGGAGGTAGCGGGAGAGTATTATAAATTGCTAAATGGTACCGTATCTCCAATGATTTTAACATTTTTAAATAATCTGAATATCGAGCGTAGATTCAGCGCGAACCATATATAAGCGATAGAATATAACGTACATTCTATCGCTTCTATAATAATCAGTGATATATTATTATTTAATTAATTCATCGTACCATGGTACGATACAAAAAGAGCTACACTCATTATTCGCGTAATAATTATTAACATCTATGCGAGTCATTCGTCTCGATTGTGTCTCGCTCTTCTCTTCCGCTCTATGGAATTCCGTATTTCATTTCATTCGCTTTAACGCACATTCTCATTCGTTCCTTCGTTTATAAATATTCAAAGTACTGATTTACGTACTTGCTCATTCATGTACCACTCAATTCTCTCACATTGTTTTCCCCTGTTCTTCTCACTTGCTGTCATCCTCTCTCCCTCTTTTTCTCACTCACTCACTCACACACACACACACACACACACACACACACACGACACGACACACGCACACACACACGCACGCACGCACGCACGCACGCACGCACGCACG
>NW_012130079.1:689530-695582 GCF_000143395.1 Atta cephalotes
TTAAAATTTAAAATTTATAATTAGCGATTGCCCAATTTCTTCATCTCTAGATAATTTTATCCAAGAGATATCTTCCACAATACAATGGAGATATCTCCTGGATAAGATTATCTGCAATCTTATCTGGAAGTGAAGAAATTGGATATAAGAAAAACCCATGTAAGGTATTTCTCATAAAAATTGAAACATTTTTTTAATATATATAGTTCAATATATTAAATCAGCTATTTGGAATTTTGAAAATCTAATTTCAAATTTGTTGTCAACATCTATAGCAAAATGAGTACAAAGTTTTAAATTAAATAGACTGACATAAAAATTCATGCTTCTAAGTATATAGGTTGACACTTTAAGGAACTTTAATTATTTTAACCTTCATATTTCTTAAAAAACCAATTCTCAATTCAACTTTAAAATTTTTTGTAATTAATGTCATCATAAGATATTATTTGGCACACAATTCAATTCCAAAATTGTAGTATCAAAAAACAGATAAAAGAAAGAACACTGATTTTGACACCTTTTGTAGATAACATAAGTAAAAATAAATATATCACTTCATTGAAAAATGACACAAAAAATTAGCATTTTTTTTTTTTTTAGAAAATGAGGAGAAATTAATTTTAAAATCTTTCCTTTTATTATTTAAAAATGAAATGTTTAAAAATGAAATTAGTATTGCGCAGCATTAACAGAAAAATGACACAAATCAAGAAACCAAGATTTTTTTATGTAATAAAAGGAAATCAAACTCTAAAGATTTTAGGATCAATTTCTTTTCATTATCTAAAAAGTACTTATTTTTTATCACTTTTTTATCAACGCTGTGATATCTGTACTAGTCTTTATAATTCCATAATAGTTTATTTTTCCGTCATCCTCGTGCCAGAGTGACGTGCCAAGAGTTGGAAACTTTTGATTATATCCACGCCTTGGCAATAAACCGAGCACTCGCTTTAGAAAGCGTCTAATAAAGATAATAGCCCGTTTTCTCTTCGTATATATTTAACATCAAGCGCAACTGTCCAAGTCTCATACATTTACACGTGAATGATATGTTTTCATATAAAAGATATCGCTGAAGAGTTTTAATCATTTTGAATTGAATTGAAGAAGGCTCGGTGAGGAATCGATATAAATAATTTTATGAATTATTAATTAATAATAGAGTCGCGGATTGTCGAGAAACACGTCGTACATTGTATTTTAGCGCAGCGAGGAGCTGGTTAGCATACAGAGCGATGACAATCCCACGTATGTACGTGCGTACGTACGAAGCCTCGAGGCTTCGATTATCATAAAGCTCTCTCCGTAAACGATTCTATTAAATTACATGCCGCGCACTTAGGTACCCTTCGCTTTCGCGGTCTGAGAATCGCACGTTCTCAGCGTGCACGCAACGTCGAAAATGTTTATCATTACGCGGTGGCGGCGCTCTTAACTCGTTTCTCATAAATCATACGAAGTTTTCTGTGCGCTCGCAAACGTACACACATATATAGATACGTACGCATATCGTGGTGCCACTAGCGGTCGTAAAAAGGATGGAAGAGGCGGGAAGAAAGTGTACAGCAGGGCAGATGATATCTCTCGACGGAGGCAACATCCGGACTGTATCTTTGAATAAGGTTGCCAGAAAATTATCGTGTCGTACGTAATCATTCTGGATCGTAATGTATACTTACGAATTCATGGTAGCATTTACGCGCGCACGCGATACGCGCAAATAGGAGAGAAAGAGAAAATGAAAAAATATATGGACGAAAGTTTATGGAGAACTATCGAGGCAAGTGTCGAGAAATATTCAGCAAGAGACATACAACAAATAGAGCACGCTTAAGAAACATGTGACAGTGAATATTATAACAAACTCGTGCCCCGATTATTTATGTGTTCTGCGGCTGAAAAGGGATTGCACATAAGGGAGGCTGGTGAATTTAAATTATGTAGGCGACGTCCTAGCAAAATGTCTCCTGCGGTAGAAACGGAAACATTCTTCAAATAATTTTTATTTTATTTGTATATACATATATTATGACAAACTCGTGCTTCGATTATTTATGTGTCCTGCAGCTGAAAAGGGATTATACATACACATATCGCTTATTTATTACACTAACGACGTAACTCGAAGAAATAAAGTTTTCTAGTTTGAATATTTTGAATCATTCAAATTTTGTAATGCTTTATAATGAAATTTGGTATAATGATTCGATGATCTACTAATTGTAGAGGGATAAACGTATCATTAGCTCTTCATATTACTCAGCATATTATATTCTTATCAGAATTCTCTTCTTTTTGCAGACAACTAAAAAAAAATGACAATTTTTTTTATTTAAATCATTATTTATAAATGAATGATATATATAAGAAATTTAATAGATTTATATCAGCGGAAAAGTATTATAACTTTTATTTGACTCAAGTATGAGATACATAAACGTACGGTCGTTCGAAATTCACGTAGATTTGGACACATGGTGCAGCCCGCAAACGGAACCTAAAATTAGATGTAACCCCGACATACTTAAAGAAGATACGCAAGCAGAACGGTCCGAGATTACGTAAGTGCATATTCTAAAGCTGATTATGTCAGTCATAGTTGTTATGTCGAGCAATGTAATATGATTTAGATGGATAACTCAGTTTATAGGTGTCTCTTGACATAAGACGAAGCAGGAGATGTCGGCGATATATCAGTTGAATACAAACATTTCAACGTTTGAATGAATAAAAAAATACGTACTTTTATTTCATCATACAGATTTTAATCTGCCGTATGTGTTTCATTATAAAATACGATGCCATTAGTTGGAAGCCTTATGATTGATGTTTCGTAGAATCCCGTTGCATCGCAAAATTTTAATCAAGAGAAAACAAACTATTACTAAATAAATTATAAAGTATAACAATTTTTTTTACAACTGAATCTTTTTAGAAATGTCAAATTAATTGAACACAAATAAGCGAGGAAGACCATATTCAAAACGGATGTTGGCTTTCACGAAAAAGTATCCAATCCCTTTTGCTAAAGTATTTAAAAATTTAACTGGATACATACTTGAAAATAATTTGATGTCGACAATCAAAATAATTATGTAGAACATTTAAATGTCTGCTATGTAATTAATTTTAGATACTTTTGCATGAATCTTACATTTCAAATCCTGATTAAAGTAATACTTTTTACAATATTCCAGCTTCAGTTTAAGACTATGTTTTAAGATCAACAAATCGGTGCGCAGTTTGCTTGAATTGGAAGTTGTAAGATTTGCACAAAAATATTATTGAGCAGCAACATCAACTTTGATGAAATGTGGCCTTCTTTATTTAGTTGTATTAAACATTTTTCAGACAATTTTCACTTACTATTATAAAAATTAATTATCTTATATATATTAATCAAACTCACTTAAAACGATAAAATATGACATGACTATATTTCACAAATACACAAAGCAAATTTAGGTATTTACGAAAAAAGCCTGATAACAATTTCACGAGCAAGCGAATTCTAAATACTGGACCATCCGGTGGCTATAGCATTGTCATGGTTTGTCGATACCGTTGGAGATGAAATCGCCGGAAGCGCATCGCGAAACGTTGTTGGCGCAATTAAAATGGAAACGAGTACATCCGACGTAAACGGGCCGCGACTGGACTTTACACAACGTGTACGCGTTGTACGGCACAGATTTCGGATGCTGGCCCGGTAATGGGATGACTCTCATGTAGCGCGTAGTGTTACCATGCAAAAATTTATTTCCTCGTCGTCCGACTGTACATCGTGGAGATATTGAAATCCTGATGTCTAATGTAATAAAAATGCTGGCCGGTGTTGGGGATCGATCGGCGGCGAGAAAAAAAAAAGAAATTAATCGGAGTGCATTTAGCGATATATCGCCACAAAGGTGGCTTGTGCTATCGTCGTAAGATATTATCAAACATGAAATTTCTTGACTATATCGTAATTGAAAACATTTTGTATTTGTGTTAAAACTGATCCTTGTTAAAATTTTGGTGTTGAATTTTTAAACATATTTGCACGTAGATTTAACATAATGTGATTGTATTATTTGAATATTTTGTATTAAAGAAGGTTTTTACTTTGTCACAGATTATTTTTTAATGTTTAGGAATTTGTTTTATAAAGTGCGTGAATACTTTTCAAAATAACTTTTTATTTATTATACTTTAAAGATGAAATTTTTTTCTTTTTATTTAAATAAAAAATATGAACAACGTGTGATATAATAAAAGTCTATTTTTCCTCTGCATTGCATACAGTTCACCTGCGAGCATGATTTCGAATCTCCCAGTGAATTGAAATAAAAAAACGAGACGAGATCGAATTCTTGCAGCTATGTTAAAATTAAGAATTAAAATAATTAATTTCGCTCAATAAATAAGTAAATGACCTTTAAAACAATTCTGTTATTTGTTTTTAAAATGTTTTGGAACTCCGAAAAAAATATAAAAAATTAAGTTATCAAAGTAATTGCAGTTCCAACAAGACAACCATATTTTGATTAAAACACATCTCGTTTTTTTATTTCAATTCACTGGGAGATCCGGAATTATGATCGCAGACGAACTATGTGTACAATGCAGAAGGAAAATGGCATCATTTGAGTGATATCGGACAACCTGAATAGGAATAAAAATAGGAATAAGAAAACTGTCAGCGAATACCATAAAAAGGTATGCTCTAGGAGAACAATAAACAAGGCGAAAAGATTAATTGTATTATTTGCGGAGAAAATTGTAATAAGACTAGATGCAGATAGTGGACTGGATAGACAATGTAATGTTTGTGAAGATGTGGGCTGGATGGATGAAAATTGCAGTGTCCAGCAAAAACTAATTTCTTTTATTAATAATATAAATAAAAAATTTGTATGTCCATAAAAAATAAAAATTTGTAATAATAAACATGTTTTTTTTGATATTTATATTAATTTTAGCGAAAAAATAAACTTTCATAATTTGCCTACAAATTATGTTACTGTTATTTTTTACATAATATTTGTTTTCCTTTTTAATATATTCATCTTATATTAAAAATTAACACAAAAATTTGAGTGGAATATAATTAAGATACGTGACTTTGTTAAATGTAATACAAATTTCCTAACCATGTAGAACTAAATAAAAAAAAAGGGATAGTAAAAACAGAAAGGAAATGACAACAATTAACACACGATACTTTTAAATGGAACGACGTAAAATTGCGTATATGCAAATAAATTATAATTAACATTTTTCTTATCATTTTTTCACTTATCTTTTTTACACAACTCACCTTTCTAATTACCCTCTAATTGCGCCAATGTAATTTCTTTTTGCCACGGTAGATTGACAGCGTGCGACGCCACTCCGAGTCGATCGGTGATAAACTTTTAATTAACTTTGCGCGATATCTGCTATAAATAACATACCTATTATTAATATTGAAATACGAACGAAATACAGGGAGGAATAATTAAGTAACGAATTGAATTATATCGCGTTTATGTTGACGTAGGCAGCTCAACCAATTCTTGACATCGACCGACGTGCACAAAGTTTCGACGGCTGTATTCGAAATAATCGTCTGTTTGCATGGCGGAGATGATTTAATTATTTAGAGAACGCTTGGCATTCGCAGTAGAATGTCTGCGGAAGAGCTCGCACGAAGTACTTAACCCCGCTGGGAATGCGAGACGTCGTTTGAAGATGCTTGGAATTTCGTCCGAGACTAGTATCAAGGAGCTCGAAGATATTACAGTTTTCCTCCTTCTTTACGCGATTCTCTCCCTTTCCTCTATTGTGTTTCGTGTCTCTAGTCCGTACAGCAAAGCAAGAGATCGTGTGTCTCGAATCCCATTTCCGCAATTATTGCACGACGGCAATTGCACGATAGCTACATATTTTTTCCCTTTCGCTCGCAAGGCAGGAGCAACGAAGTGAATTTTTATTAGAAAAGACAACGAGCGCGCATAAAGAGAGAGAAAGAGAGAGAGAGAGAGAGAGAGAGAGAGAGAGAGAGAGAGAGAGCGAAGGACGGAAA
>NW_012130079.1:696829-698736 GCF_000143395.1 Atta cephalotes
GAGAGAGAGAGAGAGCAAGGCGGAAAAGCTGGGCGGTATACAAATTCGAACTGTCATGTTGTCTTTAATTCCACTTCGCCTTCGTTCCGTTCGGTTCTCTATTCTAACGGAACGGGCATTTATCCTGCTCTCGAATGAGAGGGAAACCCTCAGTACGCTCGGGCGGGAAACAGATGCTTCCAATTCCAACGATAGATCTGCGAGAGATCACGGGCAGTAGGAATAAAGTGGAAAAGGTCGAATCGCGTGCACGCGGGAATGCCGCCGTGCCGCATCGTCGCTATTCATTCCATTCTTCCGTATCGTATCTCCCCGTATCTTCTTTGTGTATCGAATGGAATTCCTTTCGAGAGGATCCCGATCAACAGAGGTTGGCTTTCCACGGATTGGTCCGTCAAGAATTATACTACGGAATGCAATAAAAAGGGACTAAACACTGTTATATCTTAAGAACTTTATTTGACCTATTGGATTGGTAACGTCGATAGGAAGAGACGAGATAAGGCCGTGGTCGGTTTCAAAGAAAGGATAAAAAATAAACTAAAACGTAAGAGAGGCGGGGGCGTTAGCGGAGGTCGCCGACGTCGACGTCCCTTTGAGAATACCAGAAAACCAGTCCGAACGAGATTTCCGTGGCTGTCAGACCGCGAGTATTTCCGATAGACAACTCGTTGAAAGTTACGATCTAGTAGAGATCGTAAACGCTCGGCCGCGCGCACGATCGATGAGCGAAATTAAAGTTGTATAACGAAAACGGTGTCCGGCAGATACTTCTCACTTATTCCGTTTTAAATAAGTATTATCGTTGTAAAACAAATAAATGAAACTCCTGCGTATCGTGAAATGGAGTATTAATATTTATAAGAGAAAAGAAGACTCTGATATAAGTAAAGTATTTGATATATGTGAGCCTCCGCGTTTATATATTACTGACGCGATAGATACAATTTGCAAACTAATTGGGACTAATTGTACTCATCGAACGAAGTTAAAATAAATGCAAACGTTTCGATTTTGGATTTTGGATTTTTTCCTATGCAATACGGAAATCCAGTATAAACTACAATGAAAGTGCAAAAGAGACCGAATGTTAAATATTTTCCTTTCTCCTCTTCCGGTTATGGACTATCCCTTACATAGCCTAAAATAGGAAGATAAATGGAAGGAGAAGAATGAGGAAAAGAACGAAGTTACGTATCAAAATGATGAATGATTTAAGTAAATTGAATCCAGAAGTTTAGTATTACTTTATAAATCCAAACCATATATAATCTTTATATATATCATTTCTGCAAATATTAAGCGTTTATTAAAATGAATTTCTTTATCCAAAACCTCAACTTTACTCCAATCAAAATTATGAGAATATTTTAGACTATATTCTATAATGATAGATGGTTGTGTTTTTTTTCTTTTTATAATGTGATTAGCATTAGATTATTAAATCGAATGAGATTTAGCGCTGTAATTAACGCATGTGCAATATATTTGTATTCTTGACTAATATTAATTATTACAAAATAATTTATACGTACGTTTCGACTCTTTTTTTTTAGTCATTTTCAACGAAAAGTTTATATATGTAGTTACATGAAACTTCATGAAATTCAATGACAAGAACACTGATTTCATATATCAAATGTGTCATTTACACAGTTATATGACTAAGTGATGTCAAATCGATTTCAATCTACAAAAGTTTAAAACACATGTAGGACATAGAGTCACGATATTAAAATGTTATAGTCAGGTGATGTTCGTAAAATGGAAATGAATTGAAATATAAATTCAGTCAAAAGAATTAGTTACATTTTAAAGAATTCAAGTTAAATGTTGTCTCTCACACACACACACACACACACACACACACACACACACACACACACACACACACACACACACACACA
>NW_012130079.1:701617-706606 GCF_000143395.1 Atta cephalotes
TCTACACACACACACACACACACACACACACACACACACACACACACACACACACACACACACACACACATAATAAAATTCAAAGTCCAATTCGATTTATCTTTCATGTATCACAATTTGTCTCTCGATGTTTTAGAGATAAGATAAACAATATATCACTCAACTCCGTTTAAGTAGCCCTTTAATATGATATATAATTTGTACATTAAAAAATTTTATTATGTTAGCCGAAAAACAGTCACAACTTAACATTCTCCTTTATTTGTAGTTACGTCCTGTTCTTTCCCGAAACGTTCGCACGAATTTGCGCGAATCTTAATTAAATCTTTCGCACAAGATAGAAATGCCACAGAATTTAATGAAGAAATTAAAATGTATTTTCTCGGCGAATATTTCATTATATTGTGCTTCCGTCGCGTTACACAATTTCACACGAGTCCGCAATAATTTTCAGGATGTTTTCCATGCAGCCGCATGCTATGATGTATGACTTTTAATTTCTTCGTTTTCCGCTCGTCGTTTTCTGCACCGTCCATCGTGCGTCGCGCTGTCCGGCGAAATTTTAGCGAATACGTGAACGGATTAGCATAACATTGCCCCCAAGTTGCAAGGTAGTTTAACCCAGAGCTGATCGCACGCTTGCATTGGCTGGCACGTTCGGCTCGCCAGCTGTCTCGTTATATCCGATGCAGTTCGCGCGAGGGTTGCACTATATGCATAAGTACATAGGCGAACCACTGACTGAAGTGTACCTGAGCAGCATACCGAAAGAGATTGTTTAGGATGACGATATTAAGCAGGAATCTACTGGGAAAGTAAGCAGAGATATATCTAGAAAATAACGCGATAAATCTTTGCCTTGTATTTATAATTTATTATATGACAAGATCAAATATGACGGAATTTTCTTGAATCCAATAAATATCGTATCGTAAGTTTTATCGAGCTCCCGCAAATAGGACTACACCGTGTTTTTTCCTCTTTTTTTCCCCATGTACTATCGTGGACCTAATTCATGCTTAATTCATGCTGCAGCTCGCCGGATCAATTATGCAAAACGTTTCCGAACGACGTATAAGCGAAATCACACCGTATTTCGCGTCGCACGAGGTCGAGGAAGAAGATCTGTGATCATGAAACACGGGTAGTTTCAATGTACATCCGTTTTTTCCCCAGGCTCTGTTTGCCGACCGCGGTTGGACGACGCGTCGCGACGCCGGATACGAAGCCGGTGATTTGAAATACGGGCACGTAGACGCGAAGAATATCGGCGCGCGATACATACAATTTATATACGGCGTATATCGCCGACCCGACGCGCACACTGGTTACAGCATACATGAGAATAAACGTCCATGTGCGCCATCGGAACAATGATAAAATAATAAATTGCGGCCCGGTACCGCGATGGTCCTATAACCGTGGGGAATCGAATCGAGTTTCTTTTCGTACAGAATCATAGTTACGCACGTGCCCGTTACGCTGGCCGAGACTCGAATACGATCCCGATGTATCTGGGAACATTACCCGGATACATCGCCGTTGACTCCTTAATGGATACGGTGAAACATTTGTTATTTATGCGTGGGAACGTGTCCTGATATCAAATATCACGTTGATACTTTGAAAAAACACACCGTAAGAATTGTATGTATGATTTAGCACGGGAATGTTATATATAACGATATCTAAAATTTATCATATAAAAATGTTATTGTTTTATCATCAATAGAATTGATGATATAACATAACATTTAATAATATGTTTTGTGATATTTTATTATGCACATTTCAAGTTCTTTCCCTTGTAGTGCTACAGATTCGTATAGCGCCATAAATTTGTAACAGTTTTACGCCATACACGGAGAAAATTTTTTCTTAGAATTTACTCTAAAAATATGACAGTTGTGAAACAACATTGTATTTCGAAGAATTTTTAATGTAAATCTCTCTCATTTCTTCATTAATAAAACTATAATAAAATATAAAATAAATTTGATCAATTTTACTGAAGTGCATGGTAAAAGTTTTTAAAATATTATATTGTACCACAATTATCATATTTTGAGGTAATAAATTTTAAAAGAAAAATCTCTCCGAGTAGTTTAATATATTATGTTTATACATGGATAAGTCATGTTAAAAATCAATATTAAAAATTAAGGTTATTTATGGACTCTGTCGTACAATGTTACATTGCATAGAATATTGAAATCGAACATTGAAAGTTCAACAAAACTTCATTGCTTGATTTCTTCTGCAGTGTCCATTTTTCCGAAGCGTTTTTTGAACAATGGACAAATTTCTTTTGATCCTTTCGTTTTTATAGTGTTCTGTAATTTAGTGTTCCAGATAGCATCAAATAGGTCTCTATTTCTATTATAAAACGTTCAATGTGGCGGCATTCTCGCGACAAAAGAGATTTTCTCTTAAAGTCTACAGTATAAATGTATCATTGTATGATATTAGCCATTAAATAATCTTAATTTTTTTATTTTGACTTTACGTATAAACATACAACCTAAAACTGCGTGCTACAAATATCAAATATGTAACATTATTATACGAATTTGTATACTACAAAATAATTCTGTCACTCGTGAAAAACTGTGACGTCACCTATGAACCTGTGACGCGTCCTTGTGGCGCCGCGAAATGATTCATTTGAACGCATCCGCAATACTTCTCTATCGTGCCATGAATTGGTCCAGCTGAACATCGCAATCATACAACATGCAACAATAGGTTTACTCGGCTAAATAATTCTTTTTCTACAATTACACGCCATTGATATATTATATGAATATCACAACTGCAATATTTCCTGCAAATTACGAATAAAATTACGGTACTTTTATTCCTTGATAGAGAACCGGCTCTAAAGCAAATTATCATAATACGCCGTTACAATGTCGCACATTATCTGCACGTTTACACCGCGAATTCCAGGCTAGGTAATTTCAGCTCTCGAACCAAAACCAGCGATGAGCTTGCGCTCGTAAAGCCGCATTCCTCAATATCGTAAATATCGCATACCAATCGACATTCGCATATTTTACAAATAATATCAGTTTATTTCCAATAACAGTTTTCTCTTACGCGCCGCTCTACCGCTGTAACTTTTCCAAAAATATACATCATATAAGAGATCCAAATGCAATGAGGTGCAGATAAGTATCTTATCCAAAATTGGAAAACTTATTTGAAATGTAAAAGTTGAAAATAATATTCAAACAGATTTTTGATACTTTTTGGAGCGTAATAAATGGAATGGAATCTACAAAAATTTTCGTGTCACGATTTCCTAGAACTAATACAGCCAGCGTATTATCGATTATTATGCAGCCATTGGCAAATGCTCGTGCATTGATTCCGTAATATCCGATCAGTGTTAGATAATAATCGTTATTGGTGTAACACGCAATAACAATCGCAATTTCAATCTCAGATTATCGATATCAATTATCATTCCAAGTTGCTTCGATTAATGCTCTCTTGGAACAAATCAGCGATGGAGAAATACAAAATTTTAACCCTTTAATAGTCAGATGTAATCATACGGTTTTGTCAAAGCATTTTTTTAAATTAAAATTATTATTATTATATAATCATTTTATCAGTTAGTAAACTTTATTGTATTTTTCCATTTATAAATAAACAGAAGAAATAGTTTCATGTTATTTACTATTTTTATTCATTTTGACATTAATTCGATGAAAAATAAACCAAATAAAACACCGGAATCTGATTCTATCTTCCTGAAAACGTTTTGAATAATTCTTATATGTTAGAAATATTATATGTTAGAAAGTCAATAAGATCGTGTTAGATAGGAATTGCCACGCGTTGTTCTCTAGTAACTCATCTCTGTACAATGTCGCAGTCGAAATCTCACATTTTCCCTGAATTATCAGCTATCGTATGATGTTCCATTGAGAAAGATGTTCCGATTAACTAATGAAAGATCTCAACAAAATTTTTGGTTTTTATTTTTGTTGGGTTCTTTGGTTGGTTTAATAGGAACATTTTTTTCGAGATTGGCATTTTGACAAGCCCAAACAGAATCTCTTCTTATGATAACTAGAAATTCTATTTGGTCTCAGTGCCGAAGTGCCAATTCTTGTTGGATTCTTTTGTTGGTTTAATCAGAACATTTTTTCATATATAATTTTTTCAATACATAATTCTAAAATCGTATATTTACGATTGTTTGGAGAATGCTAGCCGGTCTCTAAGTTGGTCTCATTGTTCTTCAGACGGTGTACGGTGACCTACGTGAACCGCATTTTCCCGATACCGTAAATATCACGCGTGTCGGCCGATATTTACATCGGCATGGCTCGTATATTCTGGAGTACTCACGACCGTTCTCTCGTGAGGGAACATTGTGCGTGTCCGTGTGTCACTATAAGAGGGAGGGGAAAAAATATTGCGCTGCAAGAAAAATGATGTCCGGCGTGAGAGACAAAAAGAACCGCAGGATAAATCGCGGCGTTTAATCGGACGCGATGCGTGACGTTTGGTGATGATACTTCCGTTACGCGTGTAAAACGCTGTACGAGGCGAGTAAAAAGAATCGCACGAGAATCTCTGTGTACTTTAAGAACATGAAAAACGGCTCCAAAAGAGTACTTCCTTTTAAGGAACGGTTTCAAGAAAATTACAGTCAGTTATCTTGGAAGAGTAATCTCTCGACATAGTTTAAGTACTCTGCTATAATCCTTTTAACTCTTTTTTAGATTAAGCGAGAAGCTAAGAGTGATAGTTAACTTGAGTGATTTTTAAACTGTTCTTTACATCTCTTGAGTTTTGATCTCAAATTAAAATTCATTATCAGGAAATATCTCGGATTGTTACTCAGCGTCAACGAGAATCGTTTGCTTTCTGCTCGCGGCGCCAATTAACGGACACCCCGTATACGCAATGCCTACGCATTGGTGCGTGTAGTTATCGGGCCAATATCCGTTATTCATTCTCTCTCTCTCTCTC
>NW_012130079.1:707175-708657 GCF_000143395.1 Atta cephalotes
CTCTCTCTCTCTCTCTCTCTCTCTCTCTCTCTCTCTCTCTCTCTCTCTCTCTCTCTCTCTCTCTCTCTCTCTCTCTGTCTGACTCTTTCTCTTGTACCAGCTGTCGTGGGCGGTGACGATATCCGAGCACTCATCGGAGCGATTTTACGCCCGCGGTGAAGCTGGTGTGGGCACGATATGAAATTGAATGAAACGCACTGTCCATAAACTGATCCTATCGGAAGTTCTTCACGGACATGAACGACGACTCTCGCTTCCCGTTAGCTGTGTTCTCCCTGATAATCGGTGGTAGCAATTATCCTGGAGATTTTCTCGAAGATGCCGACGACAACCGAGATGATGGACGGATGTATAATCAATTTCGGATTTCTTCCGAGGAATTCGAGAAAGATCAATGAG
Organism: Atta cephalotes; assembly: GCF_000143395.1. Taxonomy (NCBI): domain Eukaryota; kingdom Metazoa; phylum Arthropoda; class Insecta; order Hymenoptera; family Formicidae; genus Atta; species Atta cephalotes. The sequence goes on from NW_012130079.1 coordinate 707,575, forward strand.
ATTTGATTAATAGCGTTTTCCACTGGAAAAACTGGTGCAGCACTAGCGCTAGGTTTAGATGAAATTACTGCACTAGTGCAGGTTTAGTGCGATTCAATGGACATATCATTATACATGCATTTCATATCATTAGACATGCATTTTACTCCCTAAAAATATAATTATGTTTAAACTTAAATTACTTATTTTATAATATTCTAATTCATTAATTTATTTAAAACATTTTTTAAATTTTTACATTTCAAGAGTTTTAAACGTCAAAATATCATTGCATAGCTATTATTAGAAATATTGAAACTAAACAATATCATTGTTATAACATTAATTACAATGTAATATCATATCATAACATAATATCAGGATTGTGTAAGTTAATGATTTTTTTAACTGAAAGTTAAAGTTTTAAATATTAAATATACAATATTTAATATTTACAATATAAATATACAATATTTAACTTTTACAATATTAATAAAGGCTTTATTAATAAAGGCAATATTAATAAAGTTAAATTAAAAGTTGAAAGAATAAAAAATTAACTTAACGTAAGTTAAAAAAAAGTTAATTTTGAAAAAAATTATTTTTAGATCAAAATGTCGTAATTTTTCGTAAAATGAGATTAAATAATTACAATATAGATTATTAAGTAAATTTTTAATTTTTTTATTCATATGTCACATAAGTATATAACACATAACGATAAGTTATATAACTTCAAAACAACAGCCAGCACATAGAGAAGATATACAAGATCAGTAATTACTTTTTAATAAGTCTTAAATCAGAAAGAAATTGACCAATTACAATCGAATGCGAGAAGAATATTTGATTGTAATTGATCAATTTCTTATGATTTAAGGCTTAAAACACCTTTGCAGATTCGGACTAAAGCTTATGACATAAGGCATAACCGCATAAACCAATCAGAGGGCTGTATTAGCATCTTAAGAAATTACTTAAGATGGTCTTAAAATATGAATAGATAACGAATATATATATATATAATAATAGAATAGATAGGTATATATATATATATATATATACTTATTTATTATATCTTATTTAATTTTTTAAGTATAGTTT
>NW_012130079.1:709463-712024 GCF_000143395.1 Atta cephalotes
TAGAATAGATAGGTAGTATATATATATATATATATACCTTAGTTTTATTATATCTTATATTTTTTTTAAGATGTTTAAAAGAGATAAAAAAATTTTTTTAAAAAAGTTAAAAGTCAATGTTCAAAAATAATTTAGTTAAGTTAAAATTTAATGCATTTAAAATTAACTAAGTTAAGTTAAAAGTTATTAACTTTTTAATTTTTTTTTTAATTGTTAACATTTTAAGTAATTATTACCTAATCCTGCATAATATCATACCTTAGCACGAACACAACCTCAACTTTCCACGTTGGTTTCCACTGACTTCAAAGACAGTGAAGCAAAAGTTGTACTCATTGCAAGTTTTTTGCATCAGAGTTTTATCAATGGAACATTAAACACTGAACTAGTTTTCACAATGGAACAACACAATTGCGCATCAGTGTTGCACCAATAGAAAACGCTATTAATCTTACTTCGTCAACTTTTAAAAGATTCATTTCGTCATATTAGAGAATTCATTTCTGTGAAAGGAAAGAGAGAAACAGGGAGATGCTGCCTATAAAAGATAAAATTTGAACGTCGGAGAAGCTTTTTTGTCAGCGATGATAAAAATTTTCATTCCGGCGTATCGAGAGAAATCTTATTTGCATCAGTTACGTTATCGAGAAACGCTTTACTACATCCAGAGAAAAAGGCAAGTGATGGCAAAAAAGCTACAAAAGTGACAAGTACGCGAGTTGTATATGTAGTATTAATGTAAATACGGAAAGATCTTGCTGAAGTATCTAAAACTTTAACTGGAACAGATGAAAATAATAGGAATACATAGGAATCTAAAGCATGATGAGTAAGTAATACTGTAAAAAGTTTTGACATTCTTATATCAATTTGAGCCATATAATTATTTTAATCCAAAATTATTTTTATATCTAACTAAACTTTTTAATATTTCAGCAAAACCGTCTTTTTCGTGCACAACACGAAATAAATTATTTTGTAATTATTGCAATTAATTATAAAATACAAGACAGGCTATATAAATCGTAAGTCACATCGCGACGGGTGTTTCGTGACGTTTCATTGCATGCTTGCGTAAAATTAAATTGAGGATTTCTCGTTCATGTGTTGCAGCTGTCCGGACTGGTGGTAGGTGGCATCGGTATCTGGACGGTAGCAGCGAAGCACAGCTACGTGTCACTGATGTCCACGTCGACGTATCCTACTTTGGCCTACGCCTTGATCGTCGCAGGTGTACTGGCTGTCATCGGTAGCTGGCTCGGATGCGGCGGCGTAACTTCTGAAAATCGATGTGTCCTCCTCGTGGTGAGCTTTAGTCATATATCAACGTTCAACGAGCGAAATAATTCCTACAGCAAATATTAATTTTATCGAAACATTGAGATGGATATATATGAAAAATATTCGCTTATTTATTACGTGTTATTTATTAAATTTGTTTAATTGATCGAGTTAACTCGTTCCGTTTCATTATTTGACTTTATATACAGTGCTGCGTTTATTACATCCAGAATTGATTATAATTATTCATTAATCATCGCCACGTCCGAATTACATTAATCGACTTGCAGAAATCAATGTGGAGTATTACTGCAGAGTTTGACGTGAAGTAATATAATCGGATCGATTACAATAATAATCCCGTTCTATGCAAATTCTGTCAATTCTCGTAGAGATCTTAATTTATTTGATGATAAATGCAAATAAATTAGTGATCCGCTTTGCTTTTATCTCACAAGTGAATATTTTCCGCTAAAATAACGAATTTGTCTTCTTCATTATCACTCAAGGAAATAATGCATATGTTTTTCGTCCATTTTATCGATTTAAAAGAGAGAATCATTTATCAACAAGATGTGGTATCATTCAAGTAATTAATTTCTCGGTTTGCCAGCGAGAGATAATCACGAGAATGTCTTCCTGAAAAAGTGAAGAAGTGTAGATATCAAAGTCGGATACAAACGAGATATCGCTCTTAAAGGTACTTCTTATCGGGAATGCTAGATGTGCTTTTATGCACGCGATCGTCTGCAATGTCGTGATACATTATGGACTGCTGTTTGCAATCGATATCATGTCGAACACTTCAGTCGGTTATCGAAAGTCATCTCGCAACTATCTTGACAATATGTCTCGTTTATAGCCTGTCGGTTATAAGAAAAGATAAGGCAAGAAATTTCAGATTGATGCACACAAAACATTTTTTATATTCAAGAATTCATTTATATATAGAATTATATGTATATAAAGTAGAGCCAAAATTATCTCAGAAAAGATGGGTTGTTTCGTGTAAAAACAAGTATAAAAAAATAAGACAAGAGATGAGATACAATAAGTTCCCTCCGCTTCTTACTAGATTGTATCACAATTTCGATTGCATCTTATACGGAGCGCATAAGCCATAGAGCTCCTAAAATAGAATAGACCAGATATCAGAAACTTGTATAGATACGAAGATTGCACATGAGAGAGAGAGAGAGAGAGAGAGAGGAGGAGAGGAGGAGAGAGAGAGAGAGAGAGAGAGAGAGAGAGAGAGAGAGAGAAGAAGTAATATATATATA
>NW_012130079.1:712044-727671 GCF_000143395.1 Atta cephalotes
AGAGAGAGAGAGAGAGAAAGTAATATAGATATATATATCTACACAGAGCAATATTTAAACCAAGTTGGTCACAGAGAGAAGCTGCATACACGCAATATGAAAATGATTTCTGCGGTAGCTGCAGTGTGAAGTTATTAAACAAAGTTCGTATTAACTGTCTAATGGATGGTTTCATACTAACATCAATTAGCTCTAAGTGTAGTTTAATTAACTCTCTCCTTTTAAATCTGTTGATAACAGATTCTGTTTATAATAGATAGGCAAACAGAGAACATTCAATTAACTATTGTTAGCAACTGCTTTTGAGGCCGATTAAATTTCATGTATTCCTCTGAAATCTTCATTGTGCGCTAGTTATAATGTCGATTTAAAAGTATCCTTTCATCTTATTTGATAATCATTTGTCAATTGACGGTGGACTTCTTCGAGGGATTTCAAAAGAATTTTTATATACACACATATATATATATTCATTGTTAACATCGTTCTTTGAAACTTCCTAAGAACAACTTCGTCTCAAAGTAGCTCGAGCACGTTGCTTGAAGTCAAGCTGCTCTTCACCTACGGGTTCGAACATTCCTTTGACTTAACTGAGCAGCTTCAACATTATAGCTCAGGGCAGTCTTTGTTAGTTGGAAGCCAGTTAGTTACGTGACCAGCAAAAAAACAAACTGTAAGGTTTATACGAGTAAATTAAAAATCATTATTCAACGCAAACTAATCCGACAAAATGAACTATTGTTCACTAATAATGTTCACTAATATTCTCGATCGCGTTAATATTATTCTGGTCCAAACGCAATCTCGTTGTTGCCTTAATTGTTATTTTTATTTTACAATTTATTTTTCTGATAGTGACAACTATCACTATAGTTGACAATCAAAAATTATTTTTAATATAATCAAATAAGATGTTTTTTATAGATTTTTGAAAATAATACCAATACAAATCAACTTTCATCAGCACGTTAAGTTTCCAAAATAATTGAAATTAAATTGAGATTTTATTAAATTAATATTTGAAATTTTTTGAAAAAGATTACCTACGTTATCTTGAAATTCTGATCTGAAGTTATGCCGTATTGCATATATTTCATAAAATACATTTTTTAATTTCAATATCTTACTTTTTAATCATGTTTATGCAGAATTTAAATTGGAGTTTTGCTAAGAGAGATAGTAAATCTCAATTATCCGCCTAAGACGAAATTTATATTTATAACTTGTAGTTTACGACTATCGATGCACATAATAGAATGCAATTTTTTGTGAACTAGTTTAAATCGTAATTTGCGAATTAATCGGTAGTGCGATGCTTTTTTTCATTGCGTGAGCGAGAGCGTATTTTCGCGTTTCCGCAAATTTCACGCTTCTCGAGCGCGCGTGGTCGCTAAAAATACGCGGCTTTGGCCTTCAACGACGTGCAAAAAGCCTCTTACCTCTCTTGGGTTATAAATGAAAAATCGATAATCCCGCAACTGATTACAATGAACCGTAATGTCGATATGAGATAATTCACCGTGCTAGCGACTCTCTTGCCGGATCCGCTCTCCCTCAATAATAAGTCGCTACTAACAATGCCCGACCTCCTCCTTTAAACCTTCAGGTAAGGGAAGTTCTCGAACTCGCCTTTGACCTTACCCATAGTCTACCACCTCCGACATTATCGCCGTCGGCCGACAAAGTCTCGACGATGCTACCCGAGGCTGACTGGAGCTATAGATGCTGGCATATTTTTGATAGCGGCTTAATCCGCGCGCGCCACGAAGGACGTTATTCATCGGGGATATCGGCCATCACACATACGCGCGAACACACGACTGTTTAATTTAACATGCATTAATGCGAACTTATAAAGTAAAGCAGGAATATATCGCGTCGCGAGAATTCCTTTATTGCGGCGTACATCGTACATCGCTATGTGTTTACAGATTATTTAATACGCCGCTTGTCGGCGGCTGCTTCCAAGGAACACCTAGAACGAAATATCTCCTTCGTATGCAATCTACATCCCCATGTACCGAATTTGACAAATTGTGCATCCATGCGTTGCCTCACGATATTATTTTACAGTCGCCCCGATCCCAACAGGGAGCGATAAACTTTCTCTATAAACTTGCGATTCAGATCCCATTTTCTTTAGACACTTATGAAATGTTTAAAGACTTCACAGAAAAAAGAGTTCTGCTGAAGTATCTAAAAATTTAGTTAGATACAAATATCTGAAAATAATTTTATTGAATTATCAAAATAATTATACAGGATAAGTAAACTGGTTACTTAGAATGTCAAAACTTTGTGCAGCATTATGCTTGCAGGTCATCATACTTATACTGAGAAAAAATTCTAATTGAAAATGAATGAACCAGTAAGATACTGATTATATCAATCAATTCCGGTTATCATAATTGGACATTTGGTTATCTCAACTGAAAAAAAAATAGATTTAATCAGAAAATTCTGATTTATCCATTTTCAACAGGAATTTTTTTCAGTGTAAGAGTTCTACTACCATAATTATTTTAACGGTCCAACAAATTTATTTTTAGATCTGCACTGAGAAAAATGTTTTGATTGAACTAACAAATGAGTCCAACAAGAATAGCATTTTTTGGTGAGGCAAAACAGAAATTTCTAGTTATCATAATATTCGTTTATCTAATTATCAAAAATTTTATTTGATCTTACTGAGATGTCATTCTTGTTGGATCTTTTTATTAATTTAAACAAATCGGAATATTTTTCTCAGTATAATTAAGTTTTTACTTCAGCAAAACCATTCTTTCCGTATACTTTGCTTTCTTTTGAAGAAATATTATATATATTCCGTGAAAACTTGGTTTTTATTCTTCTTATTCACTTAAAAAAAGATATAATATAGGTTCTCATAAATCATTCTTCAATGGAGAACTCTTTATTTCCGAGAATTATAATAGTCACCCACGATAAGCCTATCGAGAAATATATTTAGCGGCCTTCCCCTATCTTCGTTCACATTCCCCCTTTCAGAAGGAGGAGTACCCTTCGCCGAGTAATAAATCGACCTTAATCGGGAGTTACCGCGACGACCGTAAGTGGTAGCTCGCGCTTTCGCTATATCTCCAACGACACCGACCACTGGATTATCTTTAATCCTGTCTAAATGATAGTTAAACACCAGTAACGAGCTTTGCCGATCGTTACTAACCGCGATGTTCCGCCATGCGGTTTCCCTGGAAATTATGCCACCACTTCTCATCGTCGGTTTTTACTTCTATACGCGTTTATAACGTGTATATATGTATAATCCATTGAGATTGCAAATGTTATTCACTGTCAAGCTTTCTACGATGTGTCTGTAAAAGAAATTTAGAAAGTGAAGTTTTTAATGATCATCATAGATATGAACGTCGTAGACATAAACATCTTCACTTGCACTTCAATTAGTTTTCTGAGCGGTAAATCGTTGTTGACTGAGTATTAACACTGTTACTTCCGCGAGGTGTCTAATCGAAGAAATTGAATTATCTTTTATTCAATCTAATCGTCAGTTAAAGTGGCATTTGCCAATCTCTTGTGTGTACAGATTTAAATCACGATCTTAATTGCATAAGTGCTCGTCTCGAGCACAAGACAAATTACTTTCTTCACGAACTCAAGAAATCGTCTTTCTTCATTCATCAATGTGACAAACGATATTGTATGACTTGTAACACTGAAAGAAATGTTTGGTATTTGTAATTGCATAATAAAATAATAATTATTAGAAACTCCATTTTTATAGCTATTACTGTTATAACATTAGCAATTATAATTGTCATTTTTAGTGCCAACTACTTTCTTAAATATAACTAAACAGAATTAATATAAATATAATTATTTATAGTCAATAATTATAAAAGCTCGTATTTATAATTATTTTACCATGTAATTATAGTACAAATGCCAAACACTTTTCTTTCAGGGTATATAATTGTAACTAAATAAAGATCTATTTTGGTTATTTAAAGAGAAAGTTTTCTTTATTTACATTCTCCGCTCTATCTGATTAAACGCGTTAATACGCTTTTAACGCGAACGATTCATCTATTCAAATAAAGATGAGGACTAAATCACCCGTAATAACCGTCGCTAATCACCAGATAATTCCACTTAACCCGTACCACTTCCCGAATCATTAGTTCAGCCTTAATTGCGCGATTTTCCCCCCCGAAGCACCACGGCTATGAACTGCGCTTTTTAATCGTCCTCTTACGACATTATTACAACCATAATCCTCTTTATTATTATTTTCACACATTATCGATTGACTATTTCGTATCTTTGTCAACGTGATAAATCACCTGCGCTTCGAGAGAGACTCGCCGTCTGCAGCGCAAAAGAAACGTTAAATCACTCGACAACAACCATCACTAATCACCGGGTAATACTACTACTTGCACGCCGTTGCACTCTCTCGAATCACGACTCCATCCATCCGCTCGATCTTAATTGCATAAGACTTTCCCCGTGTACATCTCGCGCAATCTGCCGTGTTCTGTCTAGCGGTATGCAATAAACGGATGCAAAGAAACTTGCTTACATGGACATCTCATGAATGCCAATTCGCTTGCATTACTTGTGTCAGCAAATAAATTAACGTCATTAGTTGCGACGGTCGACATTACAAAAGTAAAAGATTTTATTTTTTTGCCTGTCTACTTTACAAGATTTATAATGAAATGAAATGATATAATGAAATGAAATTGACTGTTGTGAATTAAACATATTATTTATTAGCACAGATAATACATATAATAATAAAGTTAATAGAGAAAAAGGTAGTATTTTGAGAAGTGTAGTTACAAAAATATATTTGTTATGCAGATTTTGTTAAAGCAAAAATATTAATTGACAGATCTGTTAACAGATTTTGTTTCAATTTTGTGAGCGGTGATTTTTCATTGTGTTGTGATTCATTGTAAATTCTAATTTTCGTTCTCGGCCTATAACCGTACTTGCTCAAGTAAATAAATAAATAAATTTTCAAATATGATCTGTTGATTGACGAATTAAGAATTGAACGAAAAAGATTCTTAAAAATTTATCTGGAAAGTGATGTATATGATGAATAATATAATTGATAGTCCAATCGGATAGTCCAGATTACTTTTCTTCTACTCGGATTGTACGAAGGAAGGTAAAACGCACATTGAATAAACCACTTGATTGAAGTCGCAATCAAAATAAGAGATGGTCGAGTTTTTAGGGCCGTCGACTTTTTTTTCGGAGCGAGTGCCGCCGGTCTACGTTTTCGATTTAGCAGCCACGGGAATGACGTATCGCGGCAGCAGGATCTCCGAAACAGAGCTTGACGCCTCGGACTTGCTCCGAACCAGTTTAACATCTCCCGGACGCACCGGATCCAAATGCTTTGGGCGAGACTGCATTACTTTCTAAGTATCCGACGTGCCTTAATCGCGGTGCTCATGGTTAATTTATGCGAGAGAACAATAAGTCGTGAAAAGAAAAAGACAAGCTCCGTCGGCTGGAAAGGTATTGCATAGACCGCAAAACGCTATTTGGGGTGTTTATTATCGAAGGAAGATGAATGATGGCATACAGACTATGGGGAAAATTACGCAGGGAATTACGTATGATCGCTGATCCAAAGATATATTTAAAGAAGAACAGCAAAGAAGTGAATACTTTCTCAGGCCTATTGTCTAAATTTTTTTAATATTAAGTGAAAATGACAGAGAGAAATGTTTAAAAATAAAACGCCTTATTCGGTTTTGCGGTGCCTAATAATATTTTTTTCAAATTGTGTGAATTTTTTTTATTTATTATTTATTACAATAGTTCAGTTTTTCTCGTGTTATTTTTTGATATATATAATATATGTGGTGTATATATAATATATTATATATAAAATATTAAGATTGAGATTGGATTAGAATTTGATCAATGAAAAGCGAAGTTCACTAAACTTAATATTTGTTTTCTTTCTTCTAGTTCGTCCAATCTCAATCTAATTTCAATTTTAATTTCAATTCTAATTTCTAATCTGATATGGATATAATGCTAATGCAACATAATTTGATAAGTTAAAAGATATTTAAAACTTTTACTTAATTTTATTTATTGAAATAATTGGAATTATTAATCTTTTGACTTGTCATAAGAGCGACTAATCAGTCTTTGTATTCTCTCGTCCATACTTGTATACAGTATTTAATAGTATAATGTATATAAACACATACTTTTCGTATGTCAAACAATTTGAAGATCAAAAAGGTTATTATTCTTCAACGTGGACATTTTTAACAAGATGTTCACCATCCGGCTTCAAGGATCTCCATTTCCCATCGTAACTCTGACAAACTTCGTCACTTGTTTTCGAGAAGAAAACTTTGCCTCGAGTTCTTCAGATTTCACTATCGGTTACAAGATCATTATTCAAAACATAATGAATGTGAGAAGAAAGCATTTTATGTAATCGAAACATTTTGTATAATTTTATATATATATATATATATATATATATATATATATATTGTCTATTTCAAAAACAAGAAAAAAATCTATTGCAATGTGATTACTGCTGTTTGATAAAAGTAATCATTGAATTCTCTCGATCGTATCTCACAAAACGACGTGTCTAACAGAAAGAACATTTATTGGAAGTTTAATGGCAGGATGCACTTTCAGGTCGATAAATTTGCGTGATGCGCGTCGTCACTTCGTCCAGCACAAACGGTATTCCTATAAAATTTCTCGTTTCGTCTTTCCTGTTGAAACCCGGTCGCCGATTATACGAGACACTCGGAGACGAACCGCCTCGAGTTATCCGGAGCGAATTGCTCGTAAGACAGACCTGGAATTCTACATCGCGCCCTTTTTTTTGCAGGCACGGCAATCTTCAGCGGCGGTAAAGATTCAATGAGGTATGGTCGGCACTACGAGCTCGTCAAGTTTAATGTCTTTATAATTGCGCGGTTCCCTCGTCGCCCGCGGACGAAACGAGCCACGGCGAACCGGCGTTTCTTGCGCTGCTGTCTGTCGTCTCTCCTTTCGGTAAGGCGTGTAATCGTAACGAAAGGGAAAACGCCACTCGCGAGACGAGCTTGTTTCTCACCGTTAATTATCTTGATGCCGTTTTTCAAGGATGCTTTCGTAATAGCTTGATAAAGTTTCAACGATCTTTTTTTACGGTTCGTAGATAACATTACTTGATGTATTTCCAACCCGTCGCATCACTGAGTAGTGTATTTAATAAGCGTACGATATTTTTTAATTGCTACTTGACATGAATGTTCGTAATAATTTCGTTCCTTTACTTCAGAAGCAACCAACTAAAAAATTGATTTCTTCAGAAAAAGTGTGTTTTAATTTAATAGAAAATGACTATAATTAATATTAACAAATCAAATAATATTAAAAAGAATATATGTATTCTTAGAAACACGATTAAATGACATTTTTGTTATTTTCCTTTTAAAACTTTTAAAAACCCACCTTTTTTGTGATGTTGTTATTGTCTTAAAAAATTATAAATTTGGGAATAAATCTTAATGACAAATCTGGAATAATTTACCAAAGTGATATAATTGAATTATTACCAACTGTTTATATTTATCTTGCTCAATAAAATAATTAAATTCATAATAAAACAATTTCTTCGTTAAAGTTTAATTACCAAAATTCTTAAAATCTTAACTCTAATAATACATAGAAGATTCCTTTTTATTTACAAAAACGACAAACCTCAAAGTATCATTATTATAAAAGGCATTATGATTTTTTTTTTAATCTCTACATGATAATAACATTATTTGGCGAATGGACTATGAAGTTAAATTAATTTACTTTTGATGGTTAATAAAAGATGGTTAATAAAGTAATCTTTATTTAACTCATTCTTGGTAATAACTCGAAAATCATTATTATTTTTTAAATCGTATTTTGAAATAAGGGAATAATTTCATTGTTTAAAATATTAATCCTTTAACTGTACGAATATATTATGAATACAAGGACTGGAACATTCACAGTTTAAAAACGGGTAAAATTTTAAGCAATTTAAAGCTCCCCCAGTTTATGACATTACTGTTTTATATGCGGAAATAATAAATTAGGACGTTGTATAATTGCAGTATTTTTTTGTTGTTACAAATAATTAAAAATTAAACTTTAAACGAACACAGAGTATTCCATTGTTATCTGTTGACAAACAAATTCTTCAAAATTTTTTAACTTCTCAGCATAAGTTTCACGGAAGATCAAGCTGCAGAGTTATTTTACATGAAGAATTTAACGTTCAACTTTTAATAATAAAAGGTGGAGAGGCAATATGTTACGTAACCAACAACATAAAAATAGATACGCTGTATTATATTGTTTGCGCGTTCCATTCCTGAAATAACGGTCGAAATATAAGTTCGTAGCATAATTTAATTTAAAGCATAAAGTTGAGCTTCACGACAGGTTGAAAGTACTTTGCATAGTATTAACCGTTATTGTTTCATTTTTATGCTCCCGCTCTCTTTGGACGTCTCAGATCACGGACGTTATAAAACGACCGTTTACTTACCTTTTGCGAAGGATCGCGTCTGTGTATGCTGTGTATCTCTTTCTTCGCTCAGTAAGCACATGCTATTATTTTATGTATGTCTTTCAAGTTGCTTCAAATTTATCGATATAGGGACCTCTCGAATGTCTAAGATTTTTCATGTTGTATATATTTTAGCTCTTCACGTTCATATCGCGATATTTAAATAGCATACAAGGTATCCCAAAGATTTACCAAGTACATAATATACATAATATGAGATGAAATTGTCCGAAAAAGCTCAGGGAAAATGAGCTTTTTGTATCACACCGAGAAATGAGACATAAAAAAGAGAATCCTTTTATAGTTTGTCGCGACACTTGCGACGAAGCTTGGGAATTCACGTGGAAAATCGCGCTTTGCAATCAAAATAATGGGAAGATGCAAAATTTTCCGTTCTACATTTTCGCTGTGTTCCCGACATGCATTCACGAAAACGAACAATATCCTGTCTGATTGTAACCGCTGTCCTGCCGAGAGAAGCATAATTTCCGTCCTGCGGAAAATTCGCGAGTCCGCGCTTCCCGCAAAACACGCCCATCACTATGGCAGAATAACGATTTTACTTCGTCCTTAACAAAGTTATATCAGTGATCTTTAAGAAGTTCCTGACAGCATTTTCTTAATTCTTCCTTCTTTCCACCCCGTCCCCCCCCCCCCTCATTTAGTATCGCCCTATTGTTTTACGCGCTGCGTTTTATTCCGCTTATTTGGATACTCTCTTACGAAGTCAGGAACCTTTTTCCTAATTACATTTCCTACTTCAAGTTGTTGAATTGCACAATTATCGCAAGATAACGGAGTCACTCGCTATTCAACTACGATAACAGCAACAACTGAGAAGAAAAAGAAAAAAGAACTGTTTTTTAAATAGTTATCTTTTCTCTCTTTATATTTTTATTTATCTTCTTCATTGCAGTTGAAAAACTTTGGATATAAAAAACTTGTTAACTGATATTTATATAAATGTTAAAATATATAAAGAAACACAAGCTCGTTACATACAAAGCAATAAATAATTACAATGACCAGAGAAACAAGCATAAACAAAAATATTAAAATTAAATTAATTTATTCATTAATAAATCGACAAAAAATAAATTATAAAAGAAAACTCATAGAGTGTTTTTGATTCACAGAATCTTCAATTCATAAATTAAAAATTAGAAAACATAAATATAATATAAAGAAATAGAAAAAGACACATTAAAACATAAATTATAAAATAATGAATTAAGTTTTATATGAGAATAAATAACAATCACATCAAGAAACCATATCGAGAAAAACCAAACATATATATTATGTTACGGAATAATAAATATTAAAAAATCCTTGGAAGTTATAATAAAAGATAATAAAAGATGGAGATAGAATACGAATTGTTGTAAAAAGTAAATAATCAATTTCTCGGTCTTAAGAATGTGTTAAGTAAATTAATGCGTTCAGTAAATTAAGAGAGTCAATTGAAGACAGTTATTAAAAGTATAGTCAGATAATAAATGTTTCAAGAAAGATTAAAAATAAAAATCTAATAATAAAGATAAAAAACATAAAAAACAAAAGATAAAAAACATAAAAGTAAAAAGGGGGAAGATGATTAATTTAAAAATTACAATAGCAGAAAAATTAGAAAAACGGACATTAAAATATAGAACGTTAAATTACAACAGCAGAAAAATTAGAAAATTACGGACATTAAAAGATATAGATCAAAATGAGTTAAATGATAAAACTAATAACTTACAAAATTTGTATTTTTCTATTTTAATTTATGAATTGAAGAAGACTCTGTAAGTACAAAACGTCTTCGATCTTTCACTTTTCGATTTTTTATGATGAAACTTAAATTTTAATTCTAATTTATGCTCTTTTCTTTGATTTTATATTGATTTTATCAATATCAATTGTCAATGATGTACGAAAATAGTCAAAGAAGTTAAAAAAAAATACAAAAGAAAAAAAGGAAGAGAAGAAAGGAATTCTCTATATAAATGGTATTTATAACATTAAAAATCTACGAACATTTATTATGGAAACTATAATAATATCTTTCATGTATGCTAATGAATATAAATAACGTCGAAATACAAATAGTGAAATGGTACCTTTAACAACATATATTTATTACATTATGTTGCTTTTTATCGTATAGTTAGCTCGTTGTCTGATAAATTCTAATATCGTTGATTGCGAATGAACCGCTAGTTTCTCTCTAAACAGAGACTGGTAATTGTTACTTTCGCAAAATCCTCTCTTATGCCTTGATAATCATAAAATAATAACCTACGTTGTTGTTTCTAGGGAAACTATCGACAATCAACACAAGATGTCTTCATCCAATCGACGACTCGTTCCTCTACTTAGTGTTTTCCCTTCAAATATCATACACATGGCTTTTATTTGATAATCTTCTCTCTATCCATTACATCTACCAGTACGATTTGTCTTTACACAAAACATCAATTTATTACTGTGTCATTACCGCTTTTATTTTTATTAATAGTATACTATTCGTTACTGGATATTTTTATATACGTGTTGTATTGCCGATACTATCACCGTTCTTTTTCGTGATCCGGAAGTGCTTGCTGTCTAATAACGACGAGGTAACGAGTTTAATCCACCGTAGCAGCGATAAACTATCGGCGATCCTCGAGGCAAGAAGGCCATCTCCCTGGAAGGCCTTCTTGCCTCGGCAACCTTTTGCCTCGACTTTCCTGTTAGTCCTTGCTCCCTTTCACCATCTACACACGGATGGCACGAGCGAACCGTCTCATTAGCCAAGACCTTATATGGTACTCAATTAAGATTTTTGCCGGTGTTGGGTAGGTAAATCCACATAATGAACACGAGTTGGCGACTCGACGGAGGAGAGAAAAGGCTTTATGAGTACACGGAGAAAGTTATAGGTACATAATGCATGGTCTGCTCAGTCTATTTTTTGCGATCGATTTTGTTTGTTTGTTTGTTGTCGATTTGTGCATTGTTCAGAATTCACGTGTGAAAGTATTCAAAGTATGATTTTTTAGAAATATAGAATTGATTTGTTTAATGTGTGCCTGGCTTTTAAATTATATATTTGATTCTCAACATTTTACGACGCTTGTAGATATTGTATTTTAATTTTCTGGAGCTGACGACAGTTTTTTATTGGACCTCAATTATATGAATTCTTTGTTAAAAATGTCAAACAATTCAATTTTTTTATATTACATCTGTAAATTTAAGTTATTCTTATTAAATTATATTTAATATTCATTTTTTTTTCTACGCGAGTTATGTCATTTTGGTTTCTCGAAATTAATTAGTGCCCTTTAATTAACATAAATTAAATAGGTCTTATATGTATAGTCCAGCGTCAGTAACTATGTTACAATAGCGTCAGCTCCAGAGGATTATATATCTAGCCATGATATTTTACTAAAGCAGTAATTTTATTTAATACAATAGGAATATATAATACTTTAATTTCTTTTTAATCTTCACAGAATGTGTGAGTCACTACAATAGCATATTTGAAACAATGTCATATTTCGAGAAGGAATACAATGAAACAATAAATTATATCAAATTTGACTAAAGGAAAAACTATAATTGATTTTAAAAATAGGCTCGCCTTCTAAAAGTCAACGAACTTAATAAACGTCTAAATCTCGTTAACATGTAATCATTAATTAAGATATCACCAGAGTGAACAGTTATTTTATGTTGAAGTTTCCACTAGAGCAATACTAGTTGTAATTGGCATCTCGTCAAATATATAGTACTCATCCGTGCATTCATGGTCTGTCTTCTCCATGCGACTTGCACTCCGGTATTTGCTCTTGTTTCCATCACAGGTTCGTGTTAAGTCCAAGAACCATGACCGGCTTAAACTCCATTCTCAATGTCTCGCGACGGTAATCTCAAGACGAAGTTTATCTTGCTGCACTGTGCATAACGACGAACACAATAGGATGCTATTCATGCTCAGAAGATTAAAAACACAAATTTATTGTAAGTTTCAACATTCGCTGCAATTCTAAAATACTGCGGATATTATAAGCTAAAGAAAGAGAAAAATTAACATTTCCTGGTTGATTTAAGAAAGATTTACAGAGTAACATAAAAATCTTTTTTCCATAATCTACATTACGCTTTTTCATCATGAAGTTCTTTAAAAAATCCTATCTACTCTATATTATAATTTATAAAATATATGTTTTGAAAGTTTTTATAATTTAAAATATTAAACGTATAGGTAATATTACTTTAGGACGTTAATGAAATCTTATATACACACTTTAGATTCTTTAGAGTTTTGGATTGCGTATTCTACTGTATATGTTGGCCATGTCTCTTTTTCCTATGGATTATTGTGTTCAGATTTGTGCGAGTTTCGATTTTCTTGTTTCAACAAGTTTTACTTAGTCGAAGTTGCACATTTTCTGACGCCCCCGTTAACTCCGCAAAGCATCGGTCTCTAACTATTATTCGAGAACGTTCAACTGGCTTCCGTCGTGGTCAAAATTCCGCGCGCGCGAGTGTGCGTGCGTGCATGTGTGTGTGGGGGGGGGGGAGTGTATGTGTGTGTGTGCGTGCACGCGCGCATGTTTTTCTTTTATTACACAAACACACACATGCACACAAAGATATATAGTGAAAAAGCAATTGGTGCGTTTAATCGTCTCTCCCCTTCACTGTCAGCCTCACCAATTGCAAACTGTCGATTGCCATTCCTCTCCGCATCGTTTCCGCCATATATACATCCCGTACGATTTATTGACTTAGATACTAATATGTACATACACTTAGATATATAACATATGTAGGTATCGAGATCGGCAACGGATGTTGCAACCTCTCAATATTACTCCCAACGCACTTTGGAGTTCCGAGTAACGGCTGATGCGAAGGAAGCGGAAACGTTGCGATCATCCTGCGTGTATTCATCTATGCCTGCTCCCTATGTTTCGACCTAATGACTGAAACGGATACTGACTAATGATTATACGAAGATGAAAGTCGATGTAGAACATTCACCTCGCGTCGTCGCTCATTTGCTTGCGAACAATCTGATATTACGAATTATCATGCGTTATTGCATCGCAAACTCCTCATGTTTTACTCCATCTGCACTACATGCGTTTACGCGGAAACCCAATCGATCATCATCTTACTGACTCTTGGCTGCTCTAATTTCTCGCATATAACTTTAACTTGTATATATGTCCCGATCTAATTGGGAGACTGAAAGCCATATTGTTAATTAGTTTTAAGATCGAGATGAACGCGGTTTTCTGCAAACGTGGCGTATATCTTTACACCATTCTGGTTATAATTAAACAGCTTATCTTCAACTCTCTTATATTCCAAAGGCTTTCTCAAAAAATTTCGTAATGTGTAAATTACATTATTTGTTTTTTTTTTATGTGCACGGAAACAATGATTTTATGAAATATTTAAAACTTTTATTAGATATACACAAATCTAAAAATTATTTTGTTGTACTTTCAAAATAATCTTTCTTTTAATATATAATAGTATGTGGAAAGAACGATTTTGTTGGACTTCCAAAATAATTGAAGAAACTTAAATACATGATAAGCAATGTTGCATTTTTATATTTTAGCAATCAATTTGAACGTCCTATATAATTATTTTGATAGTCTAGCAAAATTATTTTCTAATCTACATTTATAGATTACAAATTTTTAAATACTTCAGCAAAATTTATCATGTATACTGTAAATATTAAAAGAGCAAGTAAGTTCGAGTTTCCTTGAGTTAAATAATATTTTATTATTTTGGACTTCTGTGTGTGTCAAAATATATAAATCAATCTATTTGTGTAATTAGTGCATTTCACTGTAAATAACGACTATTATTTGACGTATTTATGACTATATATGAGTATTTATTAAATAAATTAAATTTAGGTTCAAATATATTTAATGTATTTTCTTGAATTAAATTGTTTAACTCCATTGTTTTAATTACATTAACAATATATTGATATTCTATAGGAGCAGTGACGACCTATAGAAATGATTAAAAATAATTCAAATTGGATATAATTTGACATTATGAATTTAATAATGTAGATTTAGAATTTCTTTGAGATGATTTAATTGTGCGGATGGAAATATTTTATGAAACGCAACACAATCGTGCTATGTAACAATCTCAAAAAATTCGTCAATGTAGACATATCCTCTTAAAATGTTTAAATCATGAATTTTAGTAAGCTCCCATCAATCTTTCAGTTTTTGCGACACCATTTACTATTTTCATCATTACATGTATTAAGCCAGGAATACTAAATGTCTACGCGAAAGCATCGTTTACTCATGCGATATGGTTTAATTCCCAGCGTAGCCGAGAATCGATCACAAATTAGCTGTCACTGCAGCTCCCTTCTCTCCATGCACTTCCTCTTCTCCGTATACATATATCAGTCAATATTTCATCCATTTAATACACGCTCTGTTCTCTCGCGATTCAACTAAGTTTCCAAGAAGCTAAACGCGATGCCGCAATGCATAAGCCACTCCGTGGAATAAAATTAATAAAA
The DNA here is from genome assembly GCF_000143395.1 of Atta cephalotes. NCBI lineage: Eukaryota > Metazoa > Arthropoda > Insecta > Hymenoptera > Formicidae > Atta > Atta cephalotes. The sequence goes on from NW_012130079.1 coordinate 727,170, forward strand.
CTGTTCGTATTATTAAATAAGAAAAAGTTCCCTCTCTCATGTTTCTTAATCTACGTTCTCCTCTCTTCCGGGTCGCAAAATCTTGCGAAAGTACGAACGAGCGATAGTTAGTCACCAAGATTTGAATATTCATAGGAAAGGGGGATTGCTGTGGTGCGCGTTTCGTCCCTCGGCAGGGGTTTATATTCATGAAAAGTCTGAAAAGCTTCGGTGGACATTACGCAATTTTAATATGTTGCGCTAGCTTGTACGAGAGAGAAAGAGAGAGAAAGAGAGAGAGAGAGAGAGAGAGAGAGAGAAAGAGATGAAGGACGATAACTTCGAAAGAACAAGGTGACTCTGCGTATACCCCGGTGGCTTTGCTCCGTGTAAATCCGTATTACAAATTACCCCAAAGCACGGTACTAAACATCATTCGTTTTAGAACCCTTTTCTCTCTCTCTCTCTCTCTCTCTATATATATATATATATATATATACATATATATTAACTTTAATTTACG
>NW_012130079.1:728796-750846 GCF_000143395.1 Atta cephalotes
CTTATTTATTTCTCAGGCCGACCCGCGATATATTGTACATATATATATATATATATATATATATATACAGCTGTTTGCGCTTGAAGAGTCGTCTGTCGAACAATTGTGAACAAAGTAGGACGCACTGACCAGTATTCCGATATCACGAATATCGGTGCACGTATATACTCCACGATATCAATTTCCTCCCTCGTTGTCATTTTTATTCCTATTGCATCTCTTGTGCATTGTGGACCTCCCCCTAAGTAACGTTTTTGCGCAGCTTCAATGATGCTTCATCGTTGCGGTGCCATCAGAAATACGCAATATGATACCGACGTTGAGTGTTTGCTGAAAACGTTTCGCTTGTCAATACGTAATATGATCGTCATTGGCAAATGGAGGATGTTTCAGAATCGGCGAGTACCCTTTTAATCATGAACAATTGTGACCAATTTGCGAATGATTTTTCTTTGCTGGTAATTAGAATTTCTGAAAAAATAAATACACTGAGTAATTAGTTCATATCATATGTAAAATGGAAAAAACAGTATACAAACGAAACAGAGTAAATGTATGTATTGGGATGGACAAAAGTTCATAGCGCTGCAAACTTCAAAATTCAAGCAGCTGTAATTTTGTAAAAAATGAACGAATAAATTAAATTTAAAGGGTTTTAAAGTTTAAAATCTCTACTTTTCAAAAGTTACTATGTCTGCTGAGTTTTTGTGAATTTAGTAATTTTAACATATAGAAAATTACGAACTGAACAAAATCTGAAATTTTCTTCTCACTTTGTGTCTGTCACGTGTCCAAAAAAACTTGGGAAAATTTTCAACTTTCTAATGCGAAAGCTGAAAGTTATAAAAATGAAAAATTGTATTATTTGGAAGTACAAAAAATATTTGTACAATCGAGAAATTTAATTTCTAAAATTATGTTTATTTTTTTTTGTTTATATTAGAACAAAACGTACTCATTGTTAATAAATTTTTAATTAATGTTTCTATAAATACTTTTTCTAATACAAATCTCCTCTGATATACGAATACTTTTTTACATTCACTATACACATATATAAAATGAGAAATTAAAAAAATCATTTCTCGTAAAAATAATATCAATAAACATATATTTAATACTCTTTTCTGCGCACTAAAGAGACATTTCGCTATTAATAGCAGCCGCTGTCCTAATAACTCTCATGCATAATATTACGGAATTTTTACAAAAATATAATCTTTTTAATTCAATTTAAATTTATATATATTATATTTTTTACAATGATAACAGCAGCTGCAACCACATGGCTCTTACGCGTTTCCTTGATTGGAAGAAAGCCACACCCGCGTCATCTCGGAGTTGCTCGACGTTAATTTACGAATGCAGTTCGAAATGGCTCGGTGGCGACAGCTTTTGTGCCCACGATATCACGCGAGTAGGGCACTTTTATTTATGTCCTCCGCCGACGATGGTACTCTCTTACGAGAACCTTACAATAGTAAATCATCGTTATCGCATCGCGGAACAGTTTCCCACCCATTCGCTATAAATCGATTAGTGCCACAGTGAGCTCGCGGCGAAAAACTTTGCGGTTTCGTCTCATATTTTTACGCGTCATCGCTCTTCCGAATACACTTATGCATCCCGCCAAAAATCTAAATAAAAATTTATATTTAGTGGTCGAAGCTATTAATCGTAGGATTAAGCTAATTGCTCGTTATATTTGCAGAATTAATTCGACGGATGAGTGATAGTGCAGAATTACATCGCGCACATAATGCTTATTTTAAAGGGACGTTTCCGTCGCGTATAGCATTAATCGCGTGCATGTAATCTCGATCTCCTTTGCGCCGACTGCAGCATCTTGATTTGGATTAGACTTGTAAGCGCACACGTGATGCGATTTACGGCACTGATAATGGCGTGGCAGTTAAGTCGCTCCCACTATACCCATTACCCTGATAAATCGAGCCTCGCAATTTTCACCCTTCTGTCGGATCTCATTGGCTGCGCCCGAGGAGATTTTCGTTTCCATTTCTTCACGCGGAATGCACGACGACGTTAAACCCCCTCTCGTCCGCCGAAATTGGCGAAACTGTCGGGCAAGCGAGAAATTCAGGATTCGCATTTTATTTATACACAGAGGATCTACGTGTACAAGCATTTCATTCCGTTCGGGAAATCGAGTTTTACCGCGACAGCGCTCGTCGAGAATTTTTAAGGCGACTCCGCGAACGGAAATAAATGTCTCGTATACATCGGTACTGTGACGAACGCGCACGAAAATCTTTTTGATATATATCTCTCATGTGGAATATATTCACTAAAAATTTATCTCTACGTTCTTTCTATATTCTCTTTAATTTAGATTTTATCTCACAGTCGAGGACAAAGTCGATTTTCTTATTGATACGAATCTATTGGCTGACGTCTGAAATGTATATCGCAATTACTGATACTTAGTCTGAAATTTGTTTAATCTATATTAATTAAAAGACAAATTTATTTTAAATAATCAAAATAACATAACTCATATAAAAAAGAATGCGTATATTGAAAAAAAGTCTGATTGCATTAATTGAAATTCTGATTGAGAATGAATAAATATCGAATTTTTAGGTTGAATCTATTATAATTTTAGTGAGATAACCAGAATTCTGATTGATATAATCAGAATTTTCTGATTCGATTATTTTCAACCAGAAAATTTTCTCAGTGTGTATGAATATTAAATTTATTTTAATAACAAGAATTTAAATTTGCAAATGTAACATAAAGAATATAATTGAATGGATTCTATAAATCTACTATCAACTCCGGAGACTTAAACGAGAGAACTTGAGAGAACATTTTTTACTTACACAAAGTTCGTGCATTCTTCACGTGATTTTTCTACAATAACTTTTTATAACGCGAAAGAGTCGCGTCTGAGATATGTACGTAAACGAATACACGTCTACGTGTTCGAATGCATTTCGTTTTTCCGAAGAAAAGGTTTCTTTTCTGGTGAATCCTTCGAAGGCATCCATTCAGAGAATAATAAATAATTGGTCGCAGTAAGAGTTGTAACAAATGCTGCCTCTGTGCAAGCTCATCAAATATTTTTAATTTTTATTTTTTATTTTTCTAATTTAAATACAGCAGGATTATTATTTATATTACAAAAATTATATTATAAGATTTTTATTGTAAAACAAAAAATTAAAAAGCTATTAATAGATGAAGAATATCTTATGCACTGTTCAATATTAAAGAATTAAATTTAAACCATTTTTCTTAAGTTAAATAACAATTTTATTATTTTTATCTTCCAAGTATGTATTATTTTAATCATTAATGTGTATTATTTTAATTCAAAATACTTGATTAAAGAAAAAACGTATTTAATCAATCTATTTTCCGCTGGTAATTTTGAAATTACTAAGTAATTCAACCTGCATATATGGTTGAATTACTTATTGTTAGTAATTTCAAAGTAAACGATGATCATATTAACATATGCATCTAGTAAATAATAAATTTGAGTTAAATTAATATATTGAGTTAAATTATTTAATTATATTATTTTAATTAAATTAACGACATATTGAGTAGAGGCAATGACCACTTATAAGAATAATGAAAAATAATTCAAATTGGATACACTATGTAGCTTTTCTGTATCTAGTCTTCTCTCTCTAAATTAATCTTAGTCTTCTAATGTAAGACGATGGGACGGCCGAATTATGCGTGTTCAGGAAGGAAGGCGAAATTCGTTGACCGTAACGCCTGCACGTGTAAAGGATCCGTAGAAGTGTTTATCGCGACTAATGGTTCCGGCGCACGATGAATCCCGCGGGATTACGTGCCCGCATTAAAGTTACCATTTAACTTGCTGCCGCCGCCGGAACACGTTTCTCACCTCCATTAATCTACTCCCCTCCATTCTCCCTTGGCTCCCTCCGACCCTCCTTTCTCAATGACTGCACGATGCTCCAGCGTATAACGCGTCCTGCTATCATTATTATCGTACGCGGCTATTATCGTTGTTATCGCCGCTATCATCATTCCCCCTTTCTGCCTTATCCGCGTATATACTTTATATTGCGCAAGTCGTAAACGGAACTGGAGAATAAGAAACATGGGCTTTTCTCTGTCTTTTTCTGTCACAATTAATAACAGACTCTAATGTAGCTAAAAACTTGTCTCTTTTTCCTTTGACATACATTATCATTTATAAAAAATTATTTGTTATTAAGAAGTATGGTGGTATATACTGTGCCCTGGTCGAAAGCATCATATTTTTATATATTTTTTTATGAATTTTCAATTTATTTTAATTCAAAGTCATAAAATTTTTAATTATCAAGTTCTTTCTTTCCTTTTTCACAGAGTAATTAAAAATTTCTTCAGTAAAATCATCTGAGAGAAATATATTTACATAACGGGTGCATGACACGCGGGAACTATTCGCTTACTTTCTTCAGCCTTCCCAATATTATCGTGAGAGACATTATTATTGAAATTTGCAGTTCAAATGCTGCGGTGCCTTGAGATTCGAGGACTGGCTCGTGAGCGAGTGGCATAAGGATGAGGAGGTCCTCAAGAACGGCAGCGTCGTACCTGACAGCTGCTGCAAGACGCCGACGTTACTTTGCGGGAAAAGGGATCATCCCTCCAATATTCAGTACACGGTATGTCTACTGCGACTTTAAACTTTTTCTGCTTTCCTTGACTGATTATCAGATGTGACATTAGCCTGTATTTGAATTCAATTTATTTTCTTAGAAAGAAAGGAAATATAAAAATCTTTTCCTATAAGGTATGACATTATTATAAGATATTATTAAAGGCCAAAAAATGTATTGAAAATTTGCGGGTTTATACCTCTGACTTATAGTTCCTGACTATATTATAATATTAGCACGCACGGATTTTTGATAGATTTGTCTTAAGTGAAATGACAACTATTTTTACTTTACCTGTCTAAAAGTGAATTTCCCCTTTTGTTATTAATATTAAAGTTAATATTAATGTTACAGTTATATTTTTAGTTTTACTTGCATCCATCAAAAATTTTTATGAAAAAAGATATTACTCCTATAGAATATTGCGTTTTAATGCAACCCGAGTACGCCAAGTTTTTTTTTTCTTTTTCTATGATCCTGTTGATCATTTTAGTCAATCTATCTTATGTATCTTGCGTTATGAAATACTTGGCTAATTGCATTTATTTCGTTTCGTATATCCGTTTTTTTAAAAGGAATGTAATATTCAATATCTTTTTTATGCACTTGGCGTACATTTTTTCTTTTTTAAAGACGTTTTTTTTTAGAGATAGTAATATTAAGTAATGTTTAAATTAAGGTTTACTATGCCAAATAAACAAATAAAACAAAATTTTTATTAAAAAAACAAAAAATCTACTTTATTATCGCCTGTGCAACTGTTAATAAGTTTATCACAGACATTGTAAGTGTTAAGTAAATATCGTATTAAAACAATTCATATTTTAGTGCAGTTTAGTGCAGCGACAAAGAACAGGTCTCATATATTTTATTCTTATATATTTTATTGCGACAATAATAAAGATCACAATATAAATTAAATCCCTTAAATTTCATCTCTTTAACTCAATAAATTATAAAAAATAGAATTCTTCTAATACAGCCAAGGACTGTAATTTTTCAGAATAAATATCGACGCGAATAAATAATCTTCTCCAGCAGAAGTATGTAATTTCTACATAAGATCGATAAATATCTGTCATTTTAGGGCTGCATTTATAAGTTCCTGGAAACGACAAAGGACCACCTGATAATCCTGGGCGCTGTCGGGCTCGGTCTGTCTGTCCTCGAGCTCTTTGGCATCGTTCTCGGCTCCTGCCTCTATATAAAGCTCAGGCACGATTTTGATGACTGAGAATTGCTTCAATGCCCCGAGGGCAACAATAACGGTCAGTCGTGGTGCAGATACATGCAGAACAATCCGGAGACCGTTTGATCGTCGGAGTAGGGGCAGGAGGACGCGCGATTACAGCCGCGGGATCGTACGGATGAAAGGGAATCATCTTCAACCGTGGACTCTCGTTCGCCACTCCCTCCCCCTAACGCGTTCAGAAAGGTATCAACAAGTGAAAATAGAGGTAACGATAAAGAAACGGTGCCGTCTTCGTCGATCGTTACCTCGCTGCCCGCGAACTTTACGCAAATTACGTGATTACAGACAATCAAAGAGAGAAGCGAAAGTTCAAAGGTAAAAACGCATAAATTGTAAAAATCGTTCCGGCGCCTCGGGATCTGAAGGCAAAAGGTGCTTCTGATCGTTGAACACTTGTGCAACGGAGTTGGGTTTAAGACTCGTCTGCATTATCCAACGATATTAAATAGATCCTTTCAAAGACGGTGCTATTACAAAGAAATGAGAGAAAAAAACTGAAATGTATCACGAAGATTGCTTCTGAAATCGATCGGCTTTTTCGTGCCTTCGTAATGATTTATTTCGCAATGGTACCGTCTTTATTGTATCGTTTCAGAATTTTCACGAGCAGCAATGCCAACAGGTTTTAAATCCGGCTTTAGTGCCTTTTCAAACAGCGTTCCCACGCAAGAAATTACAAAGATGAACACACTTTTAATAAACAAGCGTGCGTGGGCGCATTTGCAGGACCAGTATAATTATCTCGAGTATGTATCTAAGGCCTTTCGCGATCGGCGCAGCCGATTGGTTGCGCGACTCACGACTAGCCGAAACTGTAGTTCTCGCTGTCAGTGGTGTTTGAATATTTTCTGTGGTATTTTCTCCCGAATAAAAACGAGCCTGGATCCTTTTTTATAGTGCATCGTCAGCCCGTCGACGTTAATTAGCCAGATAGTCGAATTTGTCAAGAGATTAATGTATTGCAAACTACATTGCAGTAGAATACCAGCAACACGGCCGAGATAGTTTATTATTTTCCTAATATCGGAATATATCGAACGAGCAGATCTTCGAATCAAATCAAGCATCGAACAAGCTTAATCGTTATTTTAGTATCAAACTAGCGACAAGTAACATTATCATATTTACTAAATTACGACATTATGATGGCAAAGTATGCTCCATTTCTGCTGTATTTCTGTTATTACATTATGGTAAATCGTAATGACAGAAACCAAACTAAAGGGGATACAATAGATAAAAATTTGCTGTAAAATCATGACTGAATTTGCTGGCAACTATTGATATATTGCATTTTGGCTATCTGGGTACACAAAATCTAATCTCCCCGTCGAGTATAATATTTTATAAACTCGATGAAATTTTGCACGCGCGAAGGTGCTGACTCGATACTGCCATTGCAAATTTGCACAATTTTTAATCGCGATTCAAGTACCGATTGTACAGAGCCATGACAAAAAAGTTTCTTGCGCGTTATGGGAGTAGTCACGTGACCATGTCTGACTTCTCCCGCATAACAAAAAGATCTGATCGAGTTATGTCAATTTTCCTACGGTTGGATCGCACGTCATCGAGTTTAATTTATACATCTCTTTTTTTCTTCTTGACTCGCACGCACTGCGTCGATGAATAAACATATATATAATCGAACGAATCCACCTGCCGTAAACACGATGACGGATCGATCTATACCCGGTGCAGCGAAGACAAGGCAAAAATCGACTTGATAGAACTGTAAACAGTGCCTTCATGATATTGTTAAGCTCAGAGATATTTTAGAGTACACATAAAGAAAAAGAAAGAAAAGAACGTCGTGGCGGTGTAAATTGTTAATTAATTAAAGAGGAACCAGCGGAGAAGAGAGAAAGGAGAGACTTTAGCGTGTAACAAATTTCACACACACAAGCAGCATGTATATATTCGTTGCTTCGCAAATGAGTACAAGCCTTTGCACATTATTTATGAATAAATGCTTTCATCCGCGTAAAAAAACGGGAGCGCGCCGCTCGAATCGACAATTGTAAGCTACAGAAATTTTACCGTCGATCGACGATAAATCGGCCCCCTCCTCCTCCCTCCTCTCCATTATATCCCACGATATGAATTTTGATACGCAATTTATTTCGCGATCACAACGGCCGATCGTTGACGATCACAATCTTGCAATTGCAGATTCCACCGATGTTCTCGCGCTCAAAAAAACATATTTTACTATTGTACGATTGCATCATATGTTATCTCCGTTGAACACAGACTAACATAGACTAAATATTGCATCAATGTTATAATTTCCTATTCAGTAATATAACTGTATTATGTATTAGGTGTTATATCAACCGATGATCAACCGATTACATTTTATAAATGTAATTGATCGACCACGCATGTCTGCTAGAGAGGGAAATCTAACATACTGACTAATATATATTGATGCAATTTGTAAAATATGAATCATTTTATACTTATATTGTTGAGAAGAAAATTATAATATTGATGTAACGTTACTGTTAGTTTCCGTTTAGCGGGTTTTAACTTTAATATTATTGTCTTCTCTTTGCTATTATGTATACATGTATTATCGATTAGTGTCTAGGCGAACTTTATACATATTGTACATATCAAACGCTATTCTGTTACAAATAAATGTTCAAATCGTATTTGCTTTCCTTTGGAGGATTGGTTCCTGAAAATGTTTATAGCATATATCCTTTGTACCTGGAATATCCAAACAGTATACATTATAACAATGATGTCAAAATGATTACGAAAATGCCATGATTACTGAAAGTCACTTTTTCAGTCAATTTCATTTTAACATCATTTCGACGTGATTTGTTATGTTTGTTGGATAAGATCGAGTCGACATGCATCGGTAAGTATTTTTACGTAAAGAAGAGTGAATAATTATTCTCTAAAATATTCCTGTCTTCAATACTTTATAGTATTCAGTCTGTGGATTTGCGTGGAAGAACTTCATACATATTTATTTCATTCGACAGTGAAAGTCATTCTTCGAATGTTATCTCGGGGATTCCGCGTTGCTCGCGTATTGCACCATCGATTCTAGATGCGTCAATAGCATGTTGTCCCGCGTTCCAAGAGCGACGAATAGCCAAGCGAAAATCGCGAGAAGGTCCTTCGATATCATTACCTTCTGCCAGTCGTTCAACTCCTCCAGAAAAGCCTCCTGCGTTGTATTCTGAAAAATCATTGTACATAAGCGCAAATAAAAAAATTTTAAATACGTCTCTTCGCTATTAGGCTAAATCGTTTATAATTAAATCGTTATTATATTCTTACATTTGACCATGTTTCGTTGCTTTGATAATGTATTAGAGCTAATTGATCGTCCATCTTTGACGATGCTTGATGAAGTCCAAACGTTACCAGATAAAGCGGAATGGCGATCGCGGTTTTCGCATGATCTGTGTAAATCTCGCGCAAGTGATCCACATCAAGCCGCGCTAAATCGAATCTAAAACCATCAATATATCTTCTATAAAATTAACGATATTTAAAATTTCTTTCACTCATCATTATTAGCTCAGATTATGAAGTTAAAAGCGAGAAACTACACTGTAAAAATTATAATTAGAAATTAAACTGATGAGAATAAATTAAGAGAATTAAGAGAAATAATTCTATTTCCGATTAAAAGCGGATCTTGATATTTAATAATATTATATGTAAATAATTATATATAAATTTTTGCAAATATACTTTTTTATAAACTGCCGATGATAAAATATCAAATTAATAACATATAAAAATAAATATGATTCAATTTTTCCCCGAAACAAGAAAAGTTTAATTTAAATACATTATAATTCTATCGATTGCAAAAGTTTATATTCTTTTGAAAAATATTTCTATTCAAATATTATTTATAAGAATTTTTATTGTATATTTTCTCACTTCTGATGCTGTAATTTGAGTTAGTAGTGATAAATGAACAGAAGCCTTAAAGGCGAACATTACATTATGTTAAATTTTCTTTTTTAAATATTGAACGTACTTATCGAAGATGGAGATGATGCAAAGAGCGATTAAGAATGAGAATATATTCGCATATATTTCGGAGAAAATCGAGTAATTTGATATGAATTCCATCGAAGTGTTAAAAAAGACATGAATCTGCAATCATGAATCAGATAATATTCATTTTTTAAATTTCTATCTAAATTTATGTTTAAATCAAGGAATGCTTTTGTGGTAGTTGAGAAAAAATGTTTACCATTATGAAATGCAGAAATGCCATACCGCCCAAGAGTCCTTGATAGACAAGCCCTGTGCATTTCCAAAATTTCTGCGCAGTGATTGCTACCTTTATGAGCGTATAGGTTCGAGTCTCTGCAGAATCGCAGCCTCCTCCACCTTTTGCACGTGTCGTATCATTTCCCAAAGCACGTCTCGATCCGCCAATTTTCACGGCGCTAAAGCCGCTTCTGCCTTGAATATAAATTGTGTCTGTAGTCAATTCTGGAAGCGGCACAGGTTCTTCGTATTTTGTGCGCGCATTTTCTTGAGCCTTTTTCAAGATCTCGGTGATGGGCACCTCGTCGTCTTCTTGCGTGGAAAATTATTAAATTTACATTATAGATTTTATTTTTATTCCTCGTAAATGTTCAAATTTTTCTAACATGGATCTTTTGTATTAAAATAGCATTTAGTCATCAATTGAACTTTCCCAACTGCTTTAAAATTGAAATTCTCGACTAATCAATCGAAAGATTTTAAATAGATTGTAATATGAAAAAGGATCTTGGAATAAATTTTTTGAGCTTCTTATAATAAGAATGTCATTCTTAAATGACATTCTTTTTTTACCTCGGGAAACACGCCTTTTTCTTCTTCGCGATTTATCAGTAATGCTACCTTCCCTGTCACTGTAGCGTTTCACAGAAGATCTGATATCTGCTCGATCGTGATCATGAAAGGTCTCTGCCGTGCGAGGCCGTGCTTCAAGCTTTCGTCTTTCAGTCCGTTTACTACGTTTTCTCTTCCTTCTAAAAGATCCCGCGATTTTTTCTTCGCTCGCGTGAATGTCTGAATAACGCATTTTTTCTCCACGAATCGAGCATAATTCGGCTTTGCGTGATTTATTATTGCTTTTAGCATTCGGTGATTCGGTCTCCGTGTCTTCAGTGTCATTTTGTCTCCGAGGAAAACTCTAAGATGTTGAATAGTAAACTCAATTATAATTTTTTAACCTTCAGTTACTATATAAGGGTATGGCATACCTAGAACGTTTGAAAATTGCGCAGCATTTTTAGAAACCGAAAAATGAAGAGACGATGTAAGAGAAAAAAAAAGCGTTCTTGACATAAGTTACTACATACATTTCCCTACCTAGTTTCATCAGATTGCGTAAAAAAGCGATAACAATCGCTCTTTTTTATAAAAAAAAAAAGAATCGTGTATAATTTCACTTGTTGAAATAAATATACTTGTACAGGAATATTTGACGCGTTTTTAATTAAAATATATATCTTCAATAATTTATTTAATTTATTTCTTCATTTTTATTTTTAAATTAAGTACGATTAATATAATTTTTTAGAAAATTTTTTTTATTTTTCATAATTTTCGCGATAGTTCGAAAAATTCGCTTTTGTTAGTTATTAAATACTTTTTACAATTTACAATTTTCATTTATACGGGACTCTTCTTTAGATTCTTCACATAAATTTTACACATTTACTTTAATCGGTGCATTTTATCGAAAATTAGAGACAATAACGGAGTGTGCTATACTCCCGTATCTAATAAATCCGTGCCATAAGGATTAAATTTAGATAATTGCCTAGTGCTTCTCAACCTAACTAATAAATGATTGACGCAAATAAAATGTCAAGGATTTATTAAATTAATTGTTAATTAGATCAATACAATGTTGCGCTGCTGATGAATAAAATAGCATATACATTGCCAGAGTGAATTAATCATTCATTTTTAAATATTAATTGAATACTAATTACAAATATGCATGACTGAAATATAGTTACAATTACAGTACGAATGTAATTCGTGATTACCAAATTACGAATAATTCACACAGTTAATTATTATAGACGCTTTAAACAACTTTTAAATTAATTTTAGTTTTACTCTATAAATAATACTGACTGTTTTAATTTTTCGTTCGTAAGATCGGTTCGACTCTTGTCTCGACTCTTCCGAGCTGGTCCATCGTTTCTGCAACAGCATGCTACCATGTTTCACATAATTATCGTTCTCCACAGTGCGAACAGAAGCTTCATCCTCGCTATCATTCTGCTGGAATTGTTTACCGATAGCCGTAGATCTTCGAGAGGTTCGACTTCCGCGTGTCATTTTAAGATGCATCGAAGCATTAATCGTTCAGCTGTCCTATGGTCGATTTGCGACCATCTCGCAATTAATTTCAAATGCATCCACAAGTCCATATGAATTTTTCTTTTAAATTTTAAAGTAACTGCACAATACGGAACTATTGACTATTGTAAGAATTTCCCTCAAGCGTGTTTAATAATTTAACTTCGCAGTTGACATCATAGGATCGACTGTCGTTCAGTATACCAAAGACTTATATATAAGTCTGTGTTTAGGATCACAAGGTACCCTGTATCCATAGTAACGCTTTGTTGGGATATTAAACTCTGTAGCGACCAGTTTAATATATATCTGCATATTTAGTTTTGTTTTAAATTATTCAAAGCGAATCAAGTAAAATATTCAGAATAAGAATTCATATTTAGCCACTTTTTTATTGGAAAATAAAATTATTCAATTGAGAAGTGAAATGATTATTCTTATAATACTTTAGCGTTTTAATCTTAGAATAGTATTTTTTTTTAACAGGATACATCAAGTACCCCATTTTTTATCATAGTATAAAATATTTATATATAAATATTTTATACTATGATTTATATACAAATAAATATAAATTTATATATAAATAATATATGTAGAAGAATTTAATAACAGGTGGTCAATCTTTTCATCTTTTAATAAAAAAAAGAATGGTGTTAATGAAATTCGATTTGTGTAACAGGAAATTAATAAAAAAATAATTTAAACGGAGCAAACATTTCTTTTTTTCATATAAAAATATCTCATAAATAAAAAGATTCTTATTTATGGAGAAAATATAAGTAAACAAGAGTAGATGCTCTTTAAAATTTTTAGAGTGAATCTTACTCTGAAGAATGAAATCTCAATCTTAAAGATTGATGATAGCGCCATTCTTTTTCAAGACTGGTTCGATTTTCATTCTTTAGAGCGAGATACCAAAAAATTTAAAGAGTACATAAATTACAACATTTACAATTTTAGAAATACATAAGACATTTTTAACAATATATGCTTAAGAAGTATGATTTATTGTACTGAATGATAATTTCTACAAGATCTGTATACATAAAATCTTTACAAAAATTGATTTTTCTCTCTGGTAGTAAATACTAAATAAAAGACAGATTATATCCTACGACAACATCTGCCCAAGTAACTCTATTATAAAATAATTCTTTACGTTAAAATAATAATTTACACTCAGTTTTATTTAGATTTAAGATTAATATTTAGATTTAGATTTAAGAAACTATATCAATAAATCTTCATAGAATTTCTAAATCACAATGCCGTATTTCTGGATGATTTTTCTGAAAATCGCGAAAAAATAAAATTGTATTAAAAATTTTTAATCATTATAAATTTATATATCCACATAATATATTACTATATATTATTATATAAAACATATTATATAAAACATATTTGTTTACCTTTAGTTTTAATTCTATTCTGTCAATTTCTCCACCAAGCATGTCTACGATATTTTCGCCGTGTTTTAATAAAAATGTCTCTAATTCGTCAATAGTTTGCATACTTTTTACTTCCTACAAAAATATTTGATGTTTATCTCATCTGATGTAATATCTCATTTTTCAATAAAAATAAGAATATAAAATCTATACCTCCAACATTGCAATAAGATCATGTTTATCTAAATAAGATCTTGTAAGTTCTCGTCCATCAAAATCCAGTTCGGCTTTATATCTCACTAAATTATTACCCATGTCAATGCCTTTCACATCATGAATCGCACGAACCTGCGAAATGTATAAGAATTAAAAGATTTAAAATATCGATTGAATATATTATATATTTGATTTTAAGATTAGTATTACCATTATATCTGCTTCTAGTTCAGCGTTAATTTTATCGAGATTCTCTTGCGATATACTTCTTCCTACAAGTGCAGCAACGTTCGAGTAAATTATAAAAGATGCCACTCCACCGAGCAGACCACCAACCAGAAGCGAACCGATAGCGTCAAACATTGGATTTTCTAAATATGAGGTCAAACCCATACATCCAGCTGCGACAATGACTCCAAGCACCTAACAATTACACAAAAAATCTTTTTGAATGCATAATTTAACAAAAAGTAAAAATAACAACTTACAGCTGCAAAATCTTCCATGAGCACAACGTTCACGGATGGATCTTGTCCTTCTAAAACAAACTGTTTAAAACTTTCCTTTTTTTCTTCTGCGCCTCTCTTTATAGAGTGTAATGCTATCATTAAAGTCGCTCCTTCAGAGAGCAAAGATCCACCCAAAACAAAATATGCCCAGAAGAGAGTATCTAATGGCGCAGGAAAAAGAAGGCCATGAATTCCATGATAAATGGAAAGACCCGTACCAACACAAAAGATTCCCACACCCGATATCAATGAGGAAACATACTTCATGTTTGAATAACCATATGGGTGATCAGGATTAGGATGCTGCAAAATAATTTGTATAAAATAAATTGAAAATAATTTGAAAAAAATCCTAAAATTATTCGTATTATTTATTTACCTGCACCGATTTATGAATGCCATATGCTAGAATCAATTGATTACAAGTATCCGCTGCAGAATGTACACACTCGGAAAACATACTGTGCGAACCAGTGTATAACCAAGCAATTAACTTGCACAAAAAATTACTAGCATTTCTAGAAAAGAAAAATTAATCGAGAAAATTTATACAGTTACTTGATACGCATAAATGTAATACATACATAGCAATTGCAGTTAACACTACTTTGCCAGATCTTCCAAAAAGACCTTCCTTCTGAATTATTTCCGTTTTGCTGCCAATTTCTCGTCTGTAATCCCTCAATCTTCGTTTGACCGTAAAAACATCTGTGACAAAAAGCTTGTGTTTCAATGTTTGTTAATTTTATTTTATTATTACAAGATATTCCTATCAGACTAACAGAATATGTGAATGATCCTGTAAGATGGACAATTTCTAAGATACAAATATTCTTTGTCTTGATGAGATTCTCTTTTATAACAACAAATACTTTGAATTAAGTAAACAGATAAAAGTATATGAAGATATACATATTTACTTTGCTGATAGATCTTCCGTTCAACTTCTTTCTTCAAAAGTTCTTTTAACAAAGCTTCTTTGGATCCCCAGACTTCTAAAGCTCTACAAAAAAGCGAAACTTTAAAACATTCAATTATTTAAATAATTTATAATAATTTATAAATAATTTTCATTACAAATATATAGAAATTTATCAAATCGGTTCTCTTACTTAGCCTCGACATCTTTCCTCCAATAGACTGTGATAGGTGGTTCAAGTTCATATGGAGAACGTCTTTTTGTTTTTGGCAAGATCTCCAAATCAGAAGGCTTTAATAGAAAATCTGCCATAGCCCTCACAGGTGTAATAAAATTACGTTCCAAAGAAGACGTCGACTTGTCAACTCTGACTTTCTTTTTTGCTATAAATCAAAAGATTATTATTTTGAACTTAACTCTATCTATATTGTTATACCTTTTTTTGAGATAATATCATCTTTCAATGATTCTTTGGATTCTGCAGATTGTTTGTCAACAAGTTTTGCTGTCTGTCCTTCCTTCTTCTTATCAGAAATAGTTGGTTCTACATCTAATACTCTTTCTTTTAATTTACCTAGCTTCTCTTCATTTAATTCTATTATTCTCTGTTGAACTTCTTCAACTAGTTTTGTTTCCTTATTTTTAGACTTTGCATCATCAGATAGAAATCTTGTCATGCAAGTCCATTTGATATCCCTGTGCCTGCTTACCTTTCTATTAGCAAAAACTTTTTGAGAATTCGAAAAAGTATGTACTTTGTATTGTATGTCATACTTGGGTACTATTAAAATACTGGCATGTCTTCTAACTAATCCAATTTGGAATATGCATAATTGATTGGTATGGTACCGGCATGTTACGTTTCGAATAAAGTTTATAAAATTATGGGATCGATGAAACATCCTTATTATTATCTTCTTTTTTTCTCAAATGTACATTACTTAACCTAAAAGAATAAATCGATTTTAAATATTTCCATTATAAAGAAATTTTTAATAATTATAGACTAATGAAACAGTATAATGATGTTATCTTCAGAAATTGTTCAAATGATAATATAATAAAAAGTTGTACGTACACGATATATTTGTTAATATATTAGAAGATTCACTATGAAATCATTTATCCTTCCTTTTTCAAGCTTACTACCTACATTAAATACACATTGCTAAACAGCTGCAAGACATTACATTATTATTGTGAACAAATTAATTACAATTGAATTGTTCTAAATCTAATGACAAGAAAACGAACTGTCACCAACATTATACTTGTTCTGTCTACCATGGACGGCATGGATATGAAAAATGAAGTAACGTTGCCGCAGATGTGCAGTGGACGACCAATCCAGGAACTGATTTCTAACTTTTCATTTACCGATCAAATATGGCTGATTGATTATCGAACACTGATGATAACATTAAAATCACAGTTTTAAATAAAAGTCAAGTATTTTATTGAGTTTTAAACATACATGTTTACAAATCTAATAAATTATAAAATTAGTATATTAGTATACTATATTATCAATTTTTTTACTGTTAATTACTTAAATTTTCACAGTCACGCTTGCTTCCGTAAGATCGGTTGTCTTTAATAGTATATTAGTATCTTATCAATGCCATCGATGATTGGCGTTAGTGCGCGGAAGATTAAATACGAAAAAAAAGCCGGCATAGACGTTCTAAGCTTAATTTTGATACATAGCATCCAATAGCAAACTGTCAAACTGAAAATAAGAAAGAACGACGAGAAAATTCTATTTCATTCACTCACAATCATTAAAGGCTGAAGGCTCATGAAGTCATGAATGCGAGAAAGACGGACTTATCGCTGTCTCACTCGCTCGGTGGGGGAAAATGGAGATGCTGATTCAGCTGATTGTTGAATTGCTCTGCCCTGGATGGTCAAATGTGCATCACTAGGTGCGTTCTACTTAACGCCCGCAACGCTCGTGGAATCATTTTATTCTTGTTGTTTATCAAATATTAAACAAGGACCAATGATGCTCACAAGCGTTGCGAATATTAAATGGAACGCAGCTACTGATAAAGGGTAGCATTGCAATTGAATCGTTGACTGTGTTATAGTTGTTCTTCTATATTCATTTTACGAGAAGCAGGAGCCATAATATAGAAGAAGAATCATGGATGGTGGTCAATCAAAAGATACGGATCCGCAGTTTATATCCTTCCACGATTTCCCATCGATGAGTCATGCTGAAAACTCGGAGGGACAGCTGGGCACCGGGGCTTCTACTCATCAGCCCTTTAATAACCTTTCAAATGATTCGATGGGTATCGGCATGATAGAAGATTTACAAGGAATGCCTACTAAAATCGAAGGTTTATGTAGCTTCTTAGAGAATTTCTCAGTTTCATTTCCTGTCGATAGACAATCATTGTGATTTAAACGAGAATATGTCGTTTCTTCTTAGATACTGCTCAGAACAACTTCTGGACAATTGAGTATTACCAAAAATTCTTTAATGTTAACACAAACGAGATCTTGGAGAAGCTCATGCATTCCATGATACCACATGGTAACGACAATTATTTTATAACGCACATAAAACCAAATCCAGATTTATATGGGCCTTTCTGGATAAGCGTGACTCTGGTATTTGCTATCGCGATTAGCGAAAACGTAGTAAACTATTTGCAGACTGCTAATTCTAGCAAGTATCACTGGAGATATGATTTTCATATTGTAACGTACGCAGCTACTATTATATTTCTCTATGTGTTGCTTGCACCATTATTCCTATGGGGTGCATTAAAGTGGCTCAACAAATATCATACATCAGAAGAGGAATTGATTCAGGTTTGCTATTAAGTATTTTTCTTTGTTTTAAATCTCTAGTATATATATATATATATATATGGAGTATTCATTTCCCCTTGTAATTCTTTGTTTTTTTTCAGTCTTATCCCGTCCCAGGACTCTTAGACCTTTTGTGTCTGTATGGATATTCCTTAAGCATTTTTGTACCAGTAGCATTCCTGTGGATAATTCAAATTGGCTGGTTACAATGGAGTCTAGTCATACCGGTGACGGTTTTATCTGGAGGAGTTTTACTACGATCATTATTACCAGCATTTGAAAGTAAGATACATATTTATCTTTAATATCTATATATATATATATATATATATATATACAATAAAAAACTGATTCTTAAAATTTTCATGTATATCATAGTCTTAATATAATATATCCTAAAATGTTAATACAACATAATATAATATTATTTAAATATTTTGTGTTAAATTGATATTTTACAATTTTTAATGTTAAAATAACACAATTTACGAGTGAGTGAATCAATAATATAAAATAATGTATTTTAAAAAACGTAAATTTTTAAGATAAATGACTAAAATGTTAATTGAATATATTATAAGTATTAATTTTATTGAAGAAAGAAAAAAGAAATTTTATTCTTCCACAATTTGTTTACAAAATGTTATATTTTTGCGTTAACTTGTTAATATATATAATATTTGTGTTAAGCTTAACATTTATCTTATGTTAAGTCTAACACAAATTTTCCAATTGTATAGAAAATACATGAAAAATCATTTAAATCAAATTAATCTAGCAAGAAAATTAATATATCAAGCAAAATAAATATATTTAATAATTGATTTTACAGGAGGTAAATGGAGGATTCTATATGGTGCTACAATTCTGGTTATGCATCTACTGTTGGCAATGGAACTTATGTTGCAGTTCTACTACGCGTCATCTAAAAGTACTACTTCAGTCAATATGACTGAATTGATAACATCTTCTACACATATCAATGTGTTGCATAAAGTAATACAAAATAATAGTTCCGTCGTACCGCCAACGACAATTTGAAATGACTAAATGCAGATCTAAGAATTATTTTCGACACTATCAAGAAAATTTGTTTATTCATGTGTCTATGTCAGATTTTATTCAAAATACTGTTTTTTATTTATATATCAATCAAAATATATAGGCACATGGCGCTAATTGTAGAATAATATTTGAATATATAGAATAATATTTAATATAATATAACTGTAAATTATGTTTAAGATAAAAATAAAAAATATCGTGATCCTCCTTAGGCATTTCTCCGAAAACGATACGATTTATATATAAAACTTTGTTCCTGCCACGCGACTGTGTTTCAGGGAAAAATGACAAGATTAGCGAGAAGTGTCTGGTTGATTTATTTCACAGCCCTACTGCAATATAGGGACGCGTTACATCAACGCAACACACATATCATTTACAATCATACGAAATAATCTCCACGACGTTGTACATAATGTGTGATCGCGCGGTATTAGTACTTATAATACAATAGATTATTACATTATTAATCGCACATAATTTATTAGTATCTTGCTCGTTTACCAATGTGACAAAAGGCAACATTCATTTTGTAGTTGTTATCATTAATGTTATTATCGTCAGTGTATTTAATACATATATCGTGACAATAGTAATTCACTCACTATTGCGAATGAATGTACATCTTAGTGACCAACCGTCCCAAATTAGGAGGGACAGTTTTTTTATTCTTCATCCCATTTTACAACGCGTCTCAAATTTCTCTAAATTAAAGACATGATTATAAAATGTCCCTTTTTTAAGTGTAAAAATGATAAATATGAAATAATAAGTGAAAATGAGTGTGAAATACAATTTTTAACTAATATAAAAAATTTTATGTTTTTTTATCGCGCGAAAAATCTAAATATATTATTCATAAAATACATTCAACAGAAAAGTACAATTAAAAAAAAAAAATGTGATCTCGTAACACTTGACGTAATTTTTGTTTTGATGTTATACATCAAGTGTTGTTAGTTATTTACAAATATATTAATATATTGTTTATGTGTTTCGTTATTATAACAATTATTTTTAAAATGTTTATTAAAATTATGTTTATTAAAATTAATATTAAATTGTTTTAAATGTTCCTCTGCCTTAAGGAATTGGTCACCTTAATGTACACGCGCTGCTTGAAGTAACGACTCCGAGCCTCGAGCTACTGAAAAGAAATTACAAACCTTAACAAAAGCTGCAGCTGAGAAAATTTCTTCCTTCATCGATAATAATATGTCACAAATTAACACTCCAAAGAGAGAGCTCAACATATTCTCAGTTCGAGAATTAATTCTTTGAAAATTATGTTCTCCAGAATATATCATCGTGTTGAGACCAGGGATCATCTCGGTGAGATTCGCCTGCAAGCCTTGTCGATGTGAGCATCATACGTATAAAAAAGAATTTCACGAATAAGAGTCTAGAATTCACAGATATACACAGAGTCGAGCATCTATCGCACGAGCCCAACTGTACAAACTTTCTCAGCTGTAATAAATTTCTATTTTCTCATAAAGTGAATATCATACATTGTAATAATGGGCACGTTATTAAAAAAGACATCAGCCGTTATTCGCATCAAGATCAATTATTATAATTTTGGATATGACCCATTTCTATCAATATAAATTAATTTTGATGGTTTAATTTACTCTATTTTTTTCTAGAACTTTTCTTAGAACTACAAGAAGATAAAAAGTAAGTTAAACTGAGATTAAAATTAATCTACATTGGTAGAAATTTCCATAAATCTGCTTTCTCTAAACACGTATGTATTGTATATATCACGTAGAACATGTATATTACAACTAACATTATGTGATTTAAAACAAGAGACATTTATCTTATATAAATGCCCATATATAGCATAGATCTTCAAAGGTTGTGTTAAAGACGTTCTTATATCCTTTGACCGTCATAAGAAAGTTTCCAGGATCTCGGATAAAGTGTGCTGCGTGAAATATGAACAATGATTTTTGTACGAACAAAAAATTTAATTTTACAACTTGACAAAAAAAGACCAAACACATTTTTTTAGGCCTGCTCTTTTTAGCTCTTCTTGCATGATTCTTTCCTCTTTTTTTTTCATATTGAAAAAAAAGAGAAGATGAATTGTGTAAGAAGTTTCTTAGAAAGAACAGATTTCTTATATCGAAGCGCGCGACGATGTCTTTCTTCGATTTTTCCCCTTTTTTCTTTTCGCTAAGTGATAATAATAGGGATACTCAACGATGAAGGCTGTTACAGTTTACAGCTAGTGCTCACAACGACATTGGTCCGACGTGTTTACGAGATATTTCAGTCACAGATTGTGAACAGGCAGGAACGATAATTAAAAAATCTACGGCGCGGTGGTCTAATACCGAATTGCCGTTCTTTCACTTTTTTCTCCTTTTGTTCAAAATCAAAATATACCATCGTCGCTTTATACGCGATGCCGCTTTCCTTTTTCGCACTCTCTTTTTTATGATCCCCAATAATACATTTACAATAGCACATGCTCGAAATACATCAGCGAAATAACGCTGTCGTTTATTTACAATATAATGTCACGCCCCGCCGGACGTTGTTATTATAGTACACGGTAATTATTTCGTTCGCCGTCTCGACGATCTAATGATCGCGGAGTGTGTCGTGTATGAATCAACATATTACACATATTAAGACATACCCTGGTTTTTAATCAATTGTTACAATATAGGTATATATAATATTTGCTTGCAAACAATGTGCTTGTTTTATACAATATATTGTCCCGCTGTACGTGTACAATCCGCAGATATACAGCGAATCGACGTCGCGTAAAACGAGCAAGTCCTTACCAGCAAATTATTTATGGGATATATATATATATATATATATATATATATATATATATATATATATA
>NW_012130079.1:750935-760095 GCF_000143395.1 Atta cephalotes
TTAATTAATATAATTACGTGCTCTGATTTATGTAATATTGAACTCGAGATGCGAAACTTCATGGACAATACTTCACTAATGAAAATTAGGCGCACTGTGCTGCGTAGAACTTCAATTGACACGCAGTCATGTATTAAATTTGTAATATAAAATGCAATTTAATTATATAAATTAACTGGTAATTCATTCCTGGTTCTTGTTTACCATTTTCAAAAAACATTCAATTATTTTCACGAAAATTTTCGCATTTTACACTTAAAAAAGTTTTTATATTTTTTTTACAAAAATTTAAACAAATGTCTCTGAATTTTTATAAATTTTATAAATTTTCTTTAGAAATTAAATGAGAAATCTTAGAATATTTTTGGAATTCATATGATAAAGAAAAGATATACTTTTGCAATATTTTTGAAAATTTGCAATATTTTTGTTCATAAATGTCTAATAAATTCTTAATAAAAATAGAGAAATTTTTTTAAAAAGTTATAAAATTAGAAAAATTCTCAAATTTGCATAGAAATTTTGTATAGAAATATTATGTAATCTAAGAAAAATTTTCACCAGGATAAATTTGAATGACAAATAATGAAATCGGTGAAAACAATTATGCGAAACTTACATTTTTAACTGCGTGTGAATTTGACTACACGCAATGTGCCCAAGGCTCGGAAAAACATCTATAGATTTTACAAAATTCTCAAAGTGTTCTGAACTTTCTGCTATTGCTTCTTGGCTGCTACTGGCTACGCGTTGTAACATTCGATTTGTTTATGCTAGTTTTACGCATATGCAATTTGATATTGTGGAGTGTCTATAGTTAAAAAAATGCAAAATTGATAAAAATACAATAGATGAAGAAACATTAAAAGTAAAAAAGTTGTTTTCTTTAATCGGTGGTCTAGGTATCCTCTGCATTTTGGGGAATCCAATTTTAATTAATTACAAGCAAATTGCTTCAGGAAAACAATCGTGAGTAATATAACAACTGTTAGAAATTTACTTTGTCAAATGAATTTTTGATTTGGGAGACGTGGAAAGCGTTATAGGCGACAATCTTTGTCCGTATAATCTAATACAGGATTTAACCGGATATAAGGAGAAAAGTGGATATACATTGTTAAATAGATTTCGTATTTTTCGTAGATCTACTATGTCTCGATATCTGTGTTTGCCAACACGTTAATGTAGAAATCCTTACATCCTAACGATGAAAAACTATGGAGCTTACAAAGAATGTATCTTACAAGCTTAACTTCTAATGTCCTACAGATCGGCTCTCGTACGCACTCGTTTATCGCGTAAGTTTTTAAATGCCCTACGACTTTATCGAATTCACAATTAATATCATTCTATAACTTGAAAATAGGGCAGAAGAAAGGTATATCATTGTAGAAAAATCGTGCCGTCTTGAAACTAACACGAATCTAATTGTCAAGCATTCCCTTGGAATCTCGATACGGACACGAGCGAGGATTGGGGGTGCTAAGCCACAGAATCACATTGGTCAATCTAAAGTATCAAGATATCAATATTTAATGTCAGCACAGAGAAGTACGGAACGAAGCGAAGTACAAACGTTGAGATACACACAAAGTATCGGATTCTCTAATCACGTATTAATCGGTGGCTATTCGATGCAGTGTCATATAAAAAGGGACGATTCGAGTTTCACATCTAAGTAGATTCTCCGTCTATGTATATTACAAACGCGAGGCTTCTTTTGATCGACATCTCATTTTGATCTCACTTTCTTTCGGTGAAATGATTTACTTTGATTGCGGACTTAGATGTATATTACATAGAACAGGTACGTAAGAGTTAAAGAGTTACTTTTTTGCCACCCTCCTATCTCCTCCTCTCGAAAACTTTTCATTTTGGGATCGTTGCATGTCGCCATGCTATCCGACAGCCTCCGGAAAAAATATGCGAGCGATCGACTTTTCAGGCGCGACAAACTGACTTAGGCATATTTAGTAACTGCTATTTTAAGTTCTTAATGTTGCGAATATATCAAGATAATTGACGTATACGTTGCAGTAAAAAAAATCAAAACCTATACTGTTTTATGCCAAGCTCGAATCCTGACATATTCCGTCCGATTCTCCATGTTTAAAAATGAGCAAAATCGACGTTAAGAAAATCCGTGAGAAAACAATACTTTGCCACTTGACAAGGAAAGTGTTTCCATATCGCGAACGCAGAAACCCAAAAACTCTGATAGAAAAAAAAAAAACAGAGGACGATAGAGAAGTAATTTATTGGGTTGTCCGGAAAGTTCGTGTCGATGTTGAAAGAAAATTGAAACGTAGAAGATTTAAATTTTAGTATACATTTATTAAATTGTATAGGTTAGTCGGCACGAACTTTCCGGACAACCCAATAAAAGAAATACAGAATATGTTTTGCTTGTTCGACTTGAATCTTACTAACAAGAAATAATCAAATATGCGATTAAACGCGAAAGAAACATAGTCAAAAATTTGGAGATCTCTCATAAGACGTAGAAAAATAACGAAAATTCAGCGATTATAGAATATTTCGTAGGCGCAAGCTGAATATTATCAATGGAAATGGAAGTTTTTGAATACGCAATCGAGAAAACTTTTCAAGTTTAATTAAAAAAAAAAAAATAAGAGAGTATGCTTAACACTACACAACTCAGTTCACAGATTGCCCGTGGGCATCCGCATTTATTTACGAACTAAGACACAATGACGTCTGTTATCGCTGCGTGTATCATCCGATCATTGTTAATTAGTCAAATGTATTTTTTTTATTTTTCTTCTCATCTTTCTGCTCTGCACTCATTCTCTCTCTCTCTCTCTCTCTCTCTCTCTCTCTCTCTCTCACGTATCGTTTACGTTGCATATAATTCGAATACAGTTACGTGACTCCGAATTACAACGGAGCCATCGATCACCTTAAGCATTAGTCTTTAGTGTTTGATTATTATACTACAGTAATATATAGAAAATCATGGTTTTGCACCGATTGATCGCTCGCCATCTCGTTCTTTATCATCGTATGTTCATTTCATCATATTTTGATCAATCCCAACCGGTCGAATACTTTTCCGCCCTTACAAAAATCCAATTTAATACTGGCCAATTTAATACTGAAAAGTAAAAATCAATTACTTATTTTGAGTATTTAAGCACTGTTTTTCAGCGCTTTTTATCTTTAAAGAACGAGAATCAATACAGGTTTTTTACAGTTTTTCCTTGAATTTATTATTCACTATTTCATTGTATTTCTTGCCTCAAAGACAAAATCTCCGGCAGGAAGGTTAAACCTGATGTCCTTTTTTTTAAAAGGAACAGTACAAATTTTGATAATACTCAGCCAAGAGCAAAATTTGTTAATCTTTGTAGTAAGATAGTGACAGAAGAGCCGCCTCTATAATTCTATTTGAAAGGTAAAAAGGTAACTGTACTTAAAATATAACATTTTCAACGCCACTTATAGTAGCTTTCCCATGTTGCAAAAATTGATGCTTAAAATAAGTAATTAATCATTACCTTTCAGTATTAAGGGCCTATTAACTCTTAACAACTCTTAATGCTACAGTCGTTGAGAATTATAAAGTAAGCCCCTAAATTTCTATAAGGGCGTTGGAATCATGCAACGAATGGGCGAACGGCCGGAGCAGTTAATCAATATATTTGATAATTACAATACACTAAATATAATCGGTTCGTGTGCGTGTGTATGCATGTGTGTGTGTGTGTGTGTGTGTGTGTGTGTGTGTGTGTGTGTGTGTGTGTGTGTGTATTAAAAATATAAATATCAAATAGACCTCTCGCGCCCAAAGGATATATGCACTTTAATGTCGATGCGCGACTTAAAAAAATCCAGAAACGCTCTCTATAATCATTAAGTAAGTCGTTACCGATTGTTAAAATCCCTATTATCGGAAGAGCGAGAAACTCGTGACTACCAAGAAATACCTTAAGATTCATAGAACGATCTCTTTTTTCTCCCTCTTTTATATCCTTTGCAATCGTTATTTCTCGATGGTCACGAGCTGGATTGTGACGAGATTAGAATTTTTTGATAGCTTATACATTATACGTTCGCCGCGATATACATTATTTCGCCAAATATTGTGCCGCATCGATCGAGAGTCGGAATTTTCCCTTTACACGGAATTTTTCTTCCTGATATAATAACGTCGGATGTAGATATTATAAATGCTACGTTAATCGTTAACAGGAGTATCCAAACTTAAATTTTTATCAGAGAAGTTTCATTCGTCTTGATAAATCTGTAACTTTTGCTTATTGTCAATGAATAAGACGACAATTCATTCTCAGTCGATGCGGCAATATTAACAATGTGGTGATTCTTTCTCTACACTATTAAATAGGTCTCTATTAATGAATGAATCGATGATCAACTTATCGATTCGTGACATCAATTTGACTTCGTGCGCAGAGTATTTCCGAGGCCAAACTAAATCTACGCTTTGTACTCTGGTCGACCTCCGTAATAATCCGTCGCACGTACACAAGCTTCATTATATAATATGTATAATATTTATAAGTAGTGGATGTAATATTTATAATATATATGCGTATGTATACACATGTATTTATTATCTATATAGATGTATGCATATATATATAATTATATATATGTATATTGTACATACATGTAATTATATATGTGCTTTTTTAAACGATTAATCGCACACGATGCACACCTGTCGAGTGCCCAAGTACGGATTAGCACGAACGTGACATTCCGAAGAAGTGACATTCAGCGATGTCGATGTCGCGATAACGCAAGGCACGCTCTATCTAAGTCTATTCTAAAGCCCTTAATTAGAAAATTCCTCTTTACTTTATAATAGTAACTATGTTCCTGCTAAAAACACTACTCTATGCTTTAATTTGCGCGTATCCATGCCAATTATTTTCATAATTGGAGAGCAATTATAATTATGAAAACACTCTCGCATAAATAATTATGAAAACACATTGCCAAAGATGTAAACATGTTAAATTTCAGGATGCCAAATTTTTGTATAGTTCAATAATTGAAAATATACAATATATACTATTTTTAATAATAGATCAGAATAGAACAACTTTTTACGGAGAAATATCTCACGATTTCAATTTATCATACTTGATATAATGAACAAACTCAAATAATAAGAGATTGGACGATTTTTATTAAGTGTTAGTTAAAATGATATCATCTTAATCTTATCATAATAATCGTATGTTATTTGGAAAGAGTTGATTGTTCAAGTTATTGGCTAATTGTAAATAGATTACAGAGCGGGTCCGCAGTAACATAATTTTCGCTAAATTTGAAAATGACAATCATGATAAGCAAACATTCATCTCATTGATATTATTATAATATTTATGTAAAAAACCTCGGTCGAAAATGTTTAAATTGCTCGTCAGATATCCGTGCTTAGACGTGACACCGTTTATGACACTACGACTTGTGTGCTGCTGTGTATTATAACGGGCCTTTCCTTAAGGAAGGGGCCACCACATACGCAAGTGGAGATGATTCTGGGTCCAATTACAATACCTTGACAGGCTTAGAAAGCCTCGAAAGCTCAAAAACGCTCTATACACTTAGTAATCGTAGTTTAGAAACTTCACTTTACTCGCCACTTTGGACGATCAATTGGGGTTACTATATTCTTGGCGTATGCATGTATATGTGGTCCAAAGAAAGAGCCACGTCGCTGGAAGAGCTAAAAACGATGATAATATTTCCCTAATCAATCTCAACAAAACACAAGCAAATGATAATTTTCACGATTTTCATACAAACTCGCACGCTCCTAAATCTACCCACAACGTGGATCTTTCGTGATGTATTTGTGTGATGTTCGTTCGTTCGTGTAAGAGAAAGAGATTTGGCAGATAGTATATTAATCGATTACTTTAACAATTTATTTTTTATTTATTATTTCGGCAACGTGCTTGTGTGTATGTGTGTATGAATGTCGCGTATAACAATTATCATATATATCGATAATAATTCATTAGTAAGGCAACGCTACAAAAATTCTTCCCTAAAAGAAGATTGACAGAGTGAATATACACGCGCGATCGTAGAGAATTGTATTCGATACTATTTCTGATAATTGGGAGCTCGCTTCGTGAATCGCATTTATATAATACTAAATATCGCACACATATGAGACTCAGCTATTCAAGATCTTCCTTGTAAATAGATAAAACTTAAAAGTCAAAATCAAAATATTTAGCATTAAATAAGCGATATAAATACGGGCCTGAATTGTTTAAAATCAGTCTATCCATTGAAAATTGTAATGTCCTATCAAATTAACTCTAGCAAATAAATTTAGCTGTGATAATTAGCTGTGTAAACATAAGAAATTTGGATTAACATGTTGGAGATTATTGAGTATAATGTATCGAATATTTAATTGATCGAGGCTTAAACTAAAGGAATTCACGATCTGTACGATCCATAATTTCGAAATAAATGATACTCAAAACGACGCATCCAATAATTATGCAGCTTGCGCGTTACTACTATCATCATAGTACTATTAAAATACACGAAAGAGACGTACATTTTACACACGGTACAAGTACGTAGCGTAGACATATGCTTTGTCGATAAAGAGCAGCAAGTTCGGCTTACAATCGTATATAGAAGTGGAAATGAGACAGACATTCATATATTTCTGCGCCTCTTCTAATTTGTTTCGGCTTTATCCTTAATTTGAATAGCTAAGAGACCGTGCCTAAATACAATAAGTAGTAAAGAAACGAATACTGTTTATTTCACACGAGATGTAGTTAAAATACAAGTTTTGTACGCTACTGGATACTAGAAGAGGCGACGCTTTCGGTCCCTCATGTGTACGTACCAAAAATGTGGAGAGACTCGAAAGAGCGAAAAATGGTCTGCGTTTGTAAAAAAAAAATTCCCTAATTACGCACGCACCTGTTTTTGATTCTACAAATATGAGTGTAAAGATCAATCTCTATCTGGTCCAATGCACGGACGATCCGGCAACTAAGAGCTTGGGGACCGGATCGTCTTCTACATTATGAGGAAGAATCTAAAACGTTCAATTTGTAAAACACCAAATTCGCTACCGATTCGTGAAGAGAAGTATTTTCCATACTAAAAAACATCCTAATCGAGAGTTTCCTTCATTAACTATGCAAAGATGAAACTCGTAGACGGACAGAGAATCTAAACAATCATGTGTCTATACATACAAGGGTATTCTCTTTCTCTCTTTCTCTCTCTTTTCATTTATGACTAATCTTTATAATACAACATTATGCATAATTCGATAAACGTATATAATACAAGTCCCACCGTTGATTATTATTTGCCGTTATATTACCATAGTATAATAGTGAACATTAAGAACATCGAAGAACAGTCAGATAGTGAATCTCGCTTCCTACATTATAATTACCCGCGCGACAGACTATTTATCTTGCTTCTTTAATCGGACTTCATTTCTCATAGTAACGACAATTTTTAGAATTCTTTGTATGATCAACTTGAATAATGTCATTCCAAGTTAGATCAAATTTTAAGTTATTCAATTTTCAAATGTAAATACTAAATTTTAAGAACGTTTTTTTTTATTTTGGATGTTATTTATAAATGTATAATTGTAGTACTAGATTTATATATATTTTCAAACAAATTCAAAATTCCAAAACATTAGTAAAGTTTCAAAATACATTCAAATAGAATCGAATAACTTATAAGGTAAAACGTTTAATAAAATGCAAAATTCAATTCGATTTATCGGCGCATTTGGCTATAGTTTAATTAACAATTGTCTATACTTGTAAATGTGGCCCGATTACGATGAGCAAGCCATCAAATAGAGACCAAGAACCTAAGAAACGTTCAATAACTTACGGAGCACAGTACAATATCAATCCTCTATTAACTCCAAAAATATGTTATTCTTTCCTATACTTTATATATATAGCTACATATCTCTCGTGAGAGTCTTGTGTTACTTTGTTTACAGTGATAATATAATTTTTTATACGAACTGTCCGTATAACGCGATGAATATTATAGTCCTAACTTCACAATGAAGTTGTAAGCCTGCCCCCTTATCCTATATTCTTTTTTTCATTTTTCTTTGCGTTTCCATATTTACACGAATATCTTTCCACGCTAAGCATACCCAAGCGTTTCCCAAATTTTTTGCATGATTTCATAAATAATCCGCGACCCGTACATAAAAAAAATACTGACCGCCTGATCGCCCCCAATCCTTCTCTTCATCGACAAGTTCATTAATATTGAGACTATTGATTTCTAATTGAGTTTCAATATAAATCAAGCCTCAGTTCTCAAGCGATTGTTTTACGATACAGTAAATTTTTTTCTCTACCGGCGCGGAACTGACTTGGAGATTCTATGTTAAATAAATCTTATTAACACGGACACACACATTCATCACTTTAGGCACTACATCTAAGACTAATATATCACTCCCCCACCACGGATGCAATAAGAAAAACATATGTACATACTTCAAAACAATTAAAAGAACTAGATATCTATCTCTAATACGTGTTATTACACTAACGAAAGGAGTAAACGTTACAATTGCGCACGACTGCGCGAGTGGATAAATAATTATTTATTATTTTACTCTTGTTTCTAGAAGATTAGTGCCAATTATACAATTAATACATAAATCTGATTCATATCACGGGAAAATTTTATCAGTCATCTAATTCTAACATAAAGCAGTACACATTAACATTTTTAAATCACAGAAAGTTAAATTTTTTTTACATTTTAAAATCCGAAAACTGCTGAAAAAACAAAAGAAAACATCCGTGAAAGTTCAGGTGATATAGCTTAGACTTCGAAATTAGAAAAAAAAAACGGAATCGCGCATAACATTATCGCTCTATCGATCATTATGAATTATTTTCACTGCAGCAAAACATACAATCTCCCTTCCGCGTATAATCAAATGTGTTAAGATTAGGATACTCCTACATACTTTATATCTCGCGGAATATATATATATATATATATATATATATATATATATATATATATAGTGTAGTACGTAGTAGTACGACGTAACGTAAACGTTAACGTTAACGTACGTACTAATATAGTACTATAATAATAATATACTAACTAATAATAATAC
>NW_012130079.1:760202-763605 GCF_000143395.1 Atta cephalotes
AGACGTTAGTATAAAATAATCTACAACTAATATAGAACCAATTGTATACTAGTTACGGTATCTTAACTTTACCTACACAGTCGTTTATTAGTCGTCTCTTACTTCTTTTTACTTTAGGTTAGTTTATTCTAGATGTGTGTGTGTGTGTGTATGTGTGTGTGTGTGTGTGTGTGTGTGTGTGTGTGTGTATGTATGAGCATGTTTTTTTCTTATTTACAACGTATATATGCATTAAAATAATCATGAGTGCGTTAGCATGACTCGGAGCACGCATTGACCAACAAGTGACTCCGGAAACTTAGGCAACATATTGATACGATACAAGAAATCAGGTAGACCTAAGTAAGTGGTCCATGCGCGTTTTGTACCCTTAAAATATGTCGATATGTCACCCGCCTAAAATGTCACTTACGTCTTCATCACCCTGTCTTCATCATCCACGATCACGTGTTTTCTTTCTTACACGTGAACACCTGCGAAAAATATTAATATAACTACAATCGTTCGAATGTCCATCCGATCCTCTCGGTACTATCCCTCGAAATCTCTGTCAGTCAAGACCTGCTCGTGAAAAAAACGTGAAAAACTAAAATCATCATCAAGTAATACGCGCAAACTTATGACGAGAAATATGAGGATGAAACTTATCGCTATCGCATGGTATGACTACTTGTCTTACATGCGTGCACATGTATGTGTACGCACGTTGAGAGATGAAACCTAAGGATATGACTTGTGTTCTTTCCTCTCACGACTCACGTGGAGGATTACGGTAGTATCTTTTTCCTTTTTTCCTTTTTTATAATGCGACGCGAGTATCTCTACTGTCATACGTGGAAGCATGTATGTATGTATTTATGTATGTATGTATGTATATGTACAATTGGGTGCGGACCGATCCGTTATGTCGAAACCGAGAGGTGGATACCAATAGCAAACGGTTTTACGATGACTGCGATGATCACTGATACGT
Source organism: Atta cephalotes (assembly GCF_000143395.1). NCBI lineage: Eukaryota > Metazoa > Arthropoda > Insecta > Hymenoptera > Formicidae > Atta > Atta cephalotes. The sequence continues at coordinate 761,176 of NW_012130079.1, forward strand.
CATAGCGTGCTCAGTCTATGTCGAAGAAAAAGAAGAACGGACTTTCTACTTATTCTTTTCTTTTTTTCCTCATTACAATTAATTACCCAGTGTAAATACGATTATTCATTAAACAGGCACATCGATTGGTTAAATATTTTTTTTGTTTCCTCGTACAATGTGTACAAACGTATTAATTGCGTATACGAAAGGGCAAATTGCTCAATCTTAAGATAAAGAGAATAAATTGCGTAACTATAGAAACGAAGAAAAAGATGATAATTATAAAGAAGAAATAAAGAAATCTAGGGTTGCTTTTACCGAAGCAAGTTCGGCATCGTTAGATTACATCAATTCGTCTGATGCCTCTCGATATAAAGGCACTCGAGAGATTTGCGAGGCTATCATGGACCCGATAGCCGTAACGGCCCTGCTCTATAAGTTAAATATAGTTAAATTGCAGCTGTATATCGTTTGTCGTTTACTTATTGTATCGCGTAAAGGGCTCTCTTCTCAATGATACCGGTAACATGTTTAAAACTCCGTTACACCTACACTATACTTGTATATCTTTATATATCTATATATTCTGTAATTTTTTCCTCTCTTTTTTTCTCTCTCTCTCTCTCTCTTCTCTCTCTTTCGTATACACTTTCGCTCTCTTTCACTCTCACTCTACGTGTAAAATATCTCTAATTAAACTTGGACGTGAATCACTCTAAACAACATACCGCAATGAATCCCATATACGCGAATATTACCGTTACAAACTTTCTATACATTTATATTAATAGAATTAGCGAAACAATGCCTATAAGCGTTATTCCATTAAATCACGAAATACATATATTAGCAGTTGCGCATAATACGCCGATACTTGAAGAACGACGTGCGCACATCATATCTATGATATCGCCTGAGAATGATAAATTAGAGTGAAAATCGGTGATGTAAGATATTGACTGTAATTCGGAAAATGCAACAAGGAAGAACATGATTGAACGAGAAAAACATAATTGCGAAAATCGTTCATGAAAACTATTCTATTTATAAATAGAATTCTCCCCTTCCAATTATCATTATTATTATCATACATATAATATAGACGCGGAAAAAGAAATATGCGTAATATGTGAATTTATGATTTCCGCGAGAAATTCTATCATAAAACCCATTATGATATTTTATTGCTGTTTGGCATACATTTCTTTCACAGAATGCTTTCCCTTTTCTCTTTCCCTTCTAGCCTTCAGGAAGAAATCACTATACTCTGTACTCTGAAAAGATAAACTATCACTTTCTCATTTCTTTTTCTTTTTTTTTCACTAATTTGTGCAATGTACTTGATTCATATATCCTCCTCTTGTTAAAATGCAAAGCATGAATGGAAAAAGAAATATTCATGAAAGATCGTTAAACTTATATACAATTTATGACTCTTTCAAAATTGTGGTCACACATAATTTCGTATTTCAAACCACAAACTTAAGGCATGCTGCCTGTAATATGCTATTTACACAATTCAAAACAAAATATGTTAGACATAAGAACAATGATGATTAGCAATGAGAATGCTAATGAAGATGATAACGATCATGATGGAGATGAAAACAATAAGATGAATGTGAAGATAATATAAAGTGATAATCTAAGAATAATAAATAATGAGACTGTTCCAAAAAAGGCACGTCAAAGCTTTTGTCGATTTGGATGTCGTGCAAGCACCTTAATAAATTGGTGACTCGATTCTAAATTTCTTGCTTATTTCTGACGAATATTCCTACACCTACGACAACCTGAATAATCCTATTCGAAGAAGTTCGGAATATGCAATATAACTAAATAATGTACGTGTGACGTATCTGTATGCATGTACGTGTATATGTGTTAATGTATACTTGAATAACATTTGAATAATGTTACAAACTACAAAGAATAATGTGGCTACCTCATTAGTTTTGAGTGCCCGTTATGAATAAAATATCGTAAAAGATTATAGAACGCTACATCCCTTAGCGATATTCTTAATGTAATCGAAAAATTCCATGAGCAAGAACAAAAGGAACGCTACTACGACAATTGGAAAAAACCTAGTTTACTAAAATAATTTTTGTAAGGAGCATTAAAAACAAGATACTCGCGCGCGATACGTCTTGCGACATATCATAAAGAAATGCAGACTCACTACGTAGTTAAATTAAATCGCTATTATAAATCGCATGTTCGTTAATAACAGTTCCACGCGCATGTGGATCGGCACTGCCACTACGTGCATATCTCGTCTATCGTCGATATTAATGTTCTCAATCTGTTTAAGTCACATATTAGTCCATATATATATATATATATATATATATATATATATATATATATATATATATATTATATATATATATATATATGTGTGTGTGTGTGTGTGTGTGTGTGTGTGTGTGTGTGTGTGTGTGTGTG
>NW_012130079.1:763625-768314 GCF_000143395.1 Atta cephalotes
TATATATATATATATATATTATTATTATTATATATATATATATATATTATGTGTGTGTGTGTGTGTGTGTGTGTGTGTGTGTGTGTGTGTGTGTGTGTGTGTGTGTGTGTATGTACAATAAAGAAACTATACGTATGGGGCCTTTAAACAGATTGGGACAATTCGATAGAAAATTTTGGTCTGTACAATGTCCTTAATAATAAACTCTACCGTTTCCGTAATAAAACTTCAGTGTCTCTGGAAACTTACGAAATTTAATGTATGCCGCATATGTCGAGATATATGTGTCTCTTGGAATTAAGAAAAAAAAAGAAAGAAAGAAAGAAATGTGCCAGATTGAGAGATTTTGTAAAGAGATCCGATCGTGTATTTTTTTATTTTTGTAATTTTTTTCTAAGGTGGAAACGTGAAAAATTTCTTCATTAACTTTAATGATAAAAATTTTTTACATTTCTGCCTAGAAAAAAAAATTAAATGATCGATTCGCATATAATTGCATATCAAAGCAAGACAGTTTTTTTCCTCCGATTTTTTCCTGTTATGAAATTATTACAATAAGACGATGAAATTGTTTCGGACACATAAAGGATGTAACAAACATATGCAAAGAGATCTAGTTATATTGACCGTGATCTCGTGTCTCACTTTTTATGAGAGCGATCGGAAGGGAGTGGTCGCTGCTTATATATAGGACGGATTGTCAAAATTTTTGTCTTAATGCTTGAGCTTCTGCTCTTTGCTCTCTTCGGCAAACTTGCTCGATAATAGTATTTGTGCTACTGATCGCAAATCGCAGCGGTTCGGAATTTCCCTTATCCGCCCATTTACTGGCCAGATGCACAAAAACAGGGAAAATCAACACAACACTTTTCTTTCTTTATATCATTTGATATCGATTACACATTCACTGATTGGCACGAGCGGCTCGTAAGTTCCCAGAAAATCGTACAATTTCATTATTTGTTCGTACACAATCTTATCCACGACTCGACGGTAATAATTTATTCGGTAAACCATAAACTGGAAGGTTGGTATTGGTGTTTGGCTGGCGAAAGCGGGGCCAATCCATAAACGGCTGTAGGCTGCATATGTGCAGGCAACGGATGTGCTGCGTGACTTGCCAGTAACGGTCTGGCCGAGCTGTGATGAGCTGGCGGTGGCAATGCTCGACTAGAATCATACAACGTTAATGGAGACGAGCTGTAAAAAACGGGATAACGCACATTAGAAAGTCTCCATTAAGCTCTAAAAAAAGAAAATTATAAATTTTTCCCTTATAATATAGATAGTCAGAACTAAAAGCAAATATAATAATATTTATATAAAGGAAAATTCAGGAAAAGCAGAAAACAATTAACTTTTGATAAAATTCTACATTCTAAGTTTTCATCGGGGATCAGGATCTCAATGTTGTTTGTCATTAAATAAAAAATTCTCGGCAAGATTGAAATAAATATTCTTTGCACTTATATGCAAATTTTATCTCCTTACAATTTATAGCACATTACAATAAAGGAAAATATTCTTTATTGTAAGCTTAAAAAAATTTAGTGTATCTAACTTTCTATTACACGAACAATCATAATTAAAACTTTAAAAATCGAGCTATACGATGCATCTATCGAAAAGTATGGAAAATAATCATCGATTTCCTGCGAATCCGCGCTTCGGCTTATTGCATGCCACAAAATGTAACGTTTATGAAAGAAAAAACTTGCAATAGCAAGTCTACTTTTGGGTCACAAATGACATAAATTTACCGCTAGAACAAAGATGTAAAGATGGGTAAACGCATGCGAGCATCAACTAGTTCTCTAGTTACCCACCCGGGTGTGAATCCCTGATACGTGGGTACTTGTTGCTGCTGGATAGCTGTAGCAGCCTGTGATGGTGCCGCGGTAACATACACAGGAGGCGGCACCGCATGGGCTCTCGAACGCACGTGAGCGTATTCCTGGTAGAGGGGCTGTCCCAAATGCTGGGCACTTCCTATCACAGGCCCTCCGGCGGGACTCCTACCACCGCCATTGCCGCCGGGACTTAGATGAGCCGGATGTCCGTGATGACTGTGGGTATGACCCGGATGGGCTGCCGTACCTACTACCTGGCTCTGCCTACAAAATGCAAAACAAAAATCCATCCTTTCGTTATGCGGTCCACATGCACCGTTTACTCACGGCAGTACGTCTCTTTAAGAGTGAAATAGAAGATTTAACGGATGCGTTCTCAACTCTTAATATTCGCAAGCTTCTCTTCTGGTCTTCTTGACGTACGATCGAAAGAGGAAAATAAACTAATTTATAAGAAAACTTTGTTCTACGATTTCTGATAAAGATTCACATGCCGTTTACTTGCCTAAAAATAGTGTTAACTGCTTGTCACGTTGGCTCACTCGTTTCTTTTTTAAAAAAAACTTACATGCACGTAACACGGCGATTATTTGATGAGAACATGCTCCGTCACTATGTGTCGTTAAAAAGTCGTTCTAGAGTTTATCTCATTATGATACATGCCTCAATTAAAAACATGACGAGAAAGATGAGCCTCACCTATATTGATGCACAGGATTGGCTACCACCCACTTCTGATGGTCTCTCGAGTGAGCAGCCGGTGGTTGAACGTATTCATGCTTGTACTCAGCTCGCTTCCCAGGCCAGGACACTCGTTTGTCCGTGCCGGTCGTGTACACGATATGCTGCTCTTGGAGGTGAGGATGCGCACTACTCGTGGTCACATACTGTAAGAAGGAGTCATGCATGTCATAGACGTCATCCTAAAACATTTACCAAACGAAATTACTAAAAAAATATTAAAAAAAAAAGAAAGATTGTAGTTAGAGCAGTAGCGGCCTTGTTCCCCTTGCAAATAAAAATGTATGAAGAAATTAGAAGTGATACTGAAAATAGAAATCTTAGTTAACCTGATAGGTCGGTGGCTCTTTGCAAGCTGGCGCGTGACACGGATGTGGAGCAAGATACTCAACACCAGGTTCCGGTTTCGTCGCGACGTTCACCATATTACATTCAGACTGCACTTTCGCCAATAGCCGCTTCTTTTGTGACTGAGAAGAATAGCCTGAGCTACTGCAACGAATATTGATAGCAAAAGTTAATTAAATTTCGCAATTATGCACATTTTAGGAATTATTTAAGAATAAAAAACTAATAAAAATAACAAAATTTAATTTTAAAAATGATTGAAGAATTATTTTATTGATAAATTCCTGTCGCAGATGTCAGTATCATCAATGATCGAAGTTTCATCAGCTCACCTGCTGACGTGATGTTGTTGCTGCGGCTCGTGCTTAATTAACTGCGTCGTCTGCTGATGCTGCGGATGTTGCGGCAGATATAAATGGGCATGCGTGCGACTTGGGCTGGCTTCGCCATCGCTATCACCAACAGTGACACAACTAATGATATTCTTGCGATGCGTTCGATGTGATGACGAGCTGCTATGCGTTGTAACGTGCCCGCCCGCATGTTGTTGACTGCTCGCGTGTGTTGACTGTTGCATCGGTTGTACTACGCGGGGCGTCGATTGAGTGCTGCAAAATCAAGAAGAAGAGACTTCTTTATTTTAGAGTCATCGAGGCAGTTATCATCGCGTACTTTAACCATTGGCAAGTTAATGCCGCATCCATGAAATATCGCATGCTAAAGATGATTTGCAACGATATTATTTATTAAGTGTCGTAGCTTTGTGTTAGTCGACAGTTGTTTCACACCAAGCTCCGCAACCGGATCCCTAAATAGCCCGTATCTATCCCATTAGAAAGCCCAATAATTTGTATTATTCAAAACATATAGTAATGAATTAAAATATTTATATTATAAGGATATAATATAATTATGATTTATGAATATCTCTACAAGCTATAAAGACTAAGTTATTTTTCCAAGATTTCCGAAGCATAACATTCATTAAGTATTAAATTGATTTTGAATGATTTACTAGCAGAGTATTCGAAATGAAAAGTAGTAAATTAATTTTATCTCTTGTGACATTTACAATCTGTTAATTGCATATTCTTAACAAGATTTAATTAATTAAGTATCATTAACACCGTCATATTACAGTAATATACCTTCGTATGATTTCTTCACGGACAGGACGTCCGTCGCCCGACAGGCGAGTTGCCAAACTTTGACAGGCGCTGCACTGACGGTCTCCACAGCTGTCAATAATATCCATGCGTGATTGTACTACCAACTAATAACTAATAGATGTATAACGCGTGCTTAAATAAATTCTTTTACAAAAAGTAATGCTAAAAGATCTGTCAAAAAAATCTATTAATATTTTAAACATATATATTCTTAATATTTTCTTGAACTTGGGGAACTTAATTTGTAAATTTGAATATGATTTCGGTAAATGTAAATTTCGATACTATAGACACATGAAAAAAATATATAAATACTGATTACATTTTACATATATACGAATAAACATGATCATGTATCATTATATGTATCATTATACCTATAATATTATCTATAATATTTAAATCTGAACTCTACGAAATTGTACCAGTTTCAATCTCTACTGAAATTAAAGTCTAAAGTCTAAAAATTTGAAAATAAAAAATATATCCCTAAACTACAAAATTTTTATCACATTTGAGATATACTAATTTATAATATATATATATATATATATATATATATATATATATATATATATATA
>NW_012130079.1:770602-776819 GCF_000143395.1 Atta cephalotes
ATATATATATATATATATATATATATATATATATATATATATATATATATACTGGGAATGTAGCACTTGGTATAAGTACTCACCATTTTCCAGGTGCCTCATCTTCACTATCACTTATCGTGATAACGGAAACGGCTGGCGAAGGCGTGTCATCAATCGTGATGGTCTGTTGCCGTACGGATGCGACTGGCTGATGCTCCACGTTATGACTACTACTGTGTTTACTACTGTGATGATGAGACTGAACTGGCTGTTCTTGCCAATGACTGCTCGGTGAGTGTCGTCGCATACTACTCGGCGGTGTGCTCTCCTTTACCCGTTTCTTCACAGGACTCAGTTGTTGGGTCTCTTTCTTATGTTCATGTCTATGCTGAGTCTGCTGAGGTACCGTTACATGATGCTGATGATGTTTGGTGACGGTGCGCTTGCCCCAGCTCTGTGACGGATGCTCGACAAGTGCACTAGCATTGTAAACTTCCGTGACAGGAAATACCGGCCGCTGATCCTTCCCCAAAACAAGGGAGATTAGTTAAAAACTGAGAATTTTCTAATTTTATAACGTGTAAAACATTACGAAGAATGCTTTATAGAAGATGAAGTGACAACTAAAATATCAAAAGAAGAAAGAAAAGCGACATGCATATATTAATAAACTTCAATTTTTCATTGAATATTATGAACAATTTATTAACAAGTACTACCTGTAGAATAGCAGAGCTATCGACGATTAGGGGCCTTCCCCAATCTCCAGTATCGCTGAGGAGTGGTTGTTGAATGTGCTGCGGTGGCAATTGCTGCCACGATGGTACGATCGCAGCCATTTGACGACTTCCACCAGGCCAAGATGTCTGCACAGCATTCTATGATGATCATAAATGTATATAAAAACATAACAGACCATTATACAGTCATTTGGAGGTTAATATTATTTTACTTACGGTAAGCAACATTTGCCGACCAGTCTCGACCATAGACACGGGAACTGCAGCGTATTGTTGTTGAGCAGCTACAGCCGCCGCGGCCACGGCTTGCTGCGATATAATGGATGATTGTATCTGCAGAGGTGCTTGTTGCGCTTGTGGTGGCTATGAAATAAATTGTTATTTATGACTAATCGTTCCAATAATGAACTTATTATAATTCATATAACTATTCTTACTTGAGCAACAACTACGTGCTTCGCAGGACTTGGCATAGTTTGGTAGCCATGTGGTGGACATAATATGCCGGGTACTAGTTGATGTGGAAAATCGTGAACTCCACTTCGTCCGCTGTTGGATCCGCTAGACGAGCCACTATATTGTGTCGCTCGTCTACTGCTGTTACTATATATTTGGTACTGAAATTAGAAAATATAAATTATATAGAGCCAACCGTTTTTACAAAATGTTACATAACTTAAAATATAAGAGATGTAATACAAGAGTTATATAAACATACCAGATTGTCATATCCTGTTTGTGCGGTGCGGTGTTCTCTAACTAATCGCTGCACTTGATTAGACAATTGGTTGTTGAAGGTGAGAGTCACCGCACTGCCATTAGTAGTCGGTACAAAATTGGCTACTAAAGACGTTGGTGGAGGTGGCTGAGGCGCCGGCGGAGCCTGATGATGCGCAGGACTCGCAGTAAAATCTCCCGCGCGCCTGCAAACCTCCATCATCTGGACGGAAGCTTTGACGTTGTTACAATGCGCGTAATCGACTAGATGTGCCAGAGTAACAAACGCATGATTCAGTGCCTCGCCGGGTGTTATACGGCGCTCCTTTAACACAAATAACACATTCGTATGAGAAAAATTCCATAGGTGTGTAAAAAGAAAATCTCTTTAATAAATTAAGAGCATCAATTAGATATTACTACCTGGTCCATTGTAAGCATCCTCTTCAAGAGGTCAATGAACTCTCGCCTGTCCGCTTTCTCTGGCAAGAGTTGACCGCCGTCTAAGTCAGTCGGTACATTAACCTGACCGATATCGTCAAGGCAATTAAAAATATATTTTCTCGCTTCCTTGGATTTGATACCAGTCTCTGCCTCGTGTTCTTCCGGTGTCTTTAATCGCCAAAATGGATATGTACCTAAAAATATGTGTGGAATTTATAAGAAAAGCTCGTGCTATTCGATATTGTTATTTTGTCAAGTTACGTACTGTCCATGTCCCGGTAAAAGAATTTTGTTGTTTTGCTGGCGTTGTTTAGCATATGCTCCGTCGGTAGGCCCTGCGTTTGACTTATATATCGAATTTGATCGTACTCGGAACTGCCCGGGTATAAAGGCCATCCCAGAAACAATTCTGCGACCACACAGCCGAGTGACCACATATCTATCGCTTCACAATACGGAAGTCCTAGTATGATCTCGGGTGCGCGATAGTATCGTGATTGCAGATAAGTGTTGCAGACGGCTTTGGATACATGCGAGGCCGATCCGAAATCGATGACTTTCACTCGATAGGGCTGACGCATTGGATCCACCAGCATAATGTTCTCTGGTTTCAAATCGGCATGTATCAATCCTAATTGCTGCAAAGGTAAAGGCATTTACACGTTAATTCTCAATGTCGATCCAAATACCAAATGCGCACGCATGATTATGATGATACTGTACCTTCAATTTCAATAGCGCGGTCAACACTTGTTGGAGAATGGGCCTAATGTATTTGAGAGGTAGGGGTGAAAATTTATTCTGCTTCAAGAAATCGTAGAGGTTTTGCTCTAACATTTCAAATACCAAGCAGGTATGTGATTTGTGCTGAAAGCACTCGTAGGCGCGCACGAAATTGAACTCATCCGCATTTTCCTGACTAAGTCGAGACAGGATGGAGACCTGCAAAAACGTTTTTTAAACATGATAAGTTGCTCAATATAGGATATAATTCAGTTGATGTTTACACACAAATATACGTCTACACACTTTGCGTCGTTGTTTTTACTAATATTTACGCGATACGTACCTCAATCTGACCTTGGCGCGCATACGATGGATGGTTCTTAAGAATTTTGATGGCTACTATGTCGCTTGTCCCTTTTTTCCAACATTTTACAACCTACAAAAATCAATTGTCAATTTATACATAATCCATTCTCAGGAGAAGGATGAACAATAAATAGTTTAAAATATAAAAAGGTTACAGTCATATTACGCGTTCTGTTCTTACCTGTCCAAAAGTACCTCTGCCGAGAAACTCGAGGACCTCATACTGATGGGTCATGGAATAAAGAACTTCGTGCTGCACCAAATGATAATCCCCGTCGCCCTGGGGATTGCTGCTGCCGCCACCGTTGGCCGCGTTGGCCACTTGTTTGCTATGCGCCGTCATGCTTGCCTGCTTGCTGTGCTGTTGCTGCTGTTGTTGCTGCAGCTGCTGTTGCTGTTGGGTATGGTGCTGCGACACTACAGTACTACCCACCACATTCGCATTGGCGGAATGGACTGCCAGGCCGTCACCATTACCTTCCCTCGACCAAGTTTTTCTCTATAGAAGTAATACCTCATATAAAAATATATTTTTGAGTATTAAGAAATTGCCACCAAATAGACTGCGGAAGAGCGGGCATCAAGTTGAGTAGTTGGGAGATCGGTAAAATAATTACGCTGAAGGACAATACATCGATACTCTTACAGAAATCCAATTTAATATTGAAATATAGTAATAAATTACTTATACTTTAAGTATTAGAAGCACTATTGTTCAGTGCTTTTAATGTTCAAAATATGTAATTAATCACTACCTTCCACACTGTCAGATATTCAAGCAGCAATATGGGGTAATCCACAATCTCTCGAGTTAAATAATTTCTAAACATTTCTAACTTCCATGTATGTCAAAATCAATCCATTTTCGTCGGTTAAACTATTTAGTTTCAAGAAAACAACGTTCATTAACTATATACTTATTAATCTAATAAACTAAATTCAAATAAAATTTAATACATTTATTTTATCTTAAAAAATGATTAGGTGCCTCATAGGAATTGCCAAAAAATATTTTTAAGAATTTTCATTTTAATCCACAATAAATATTTTTACAAAGTTTCATCAAAATTGGAAGACGTTTTTGGAAACTTTATCCCAATTCTTAACTTGTTTAACTCCATTGTGTTAATTAAATTAACAACATATTACAAAAGATCCGTAGAAATGAAAAATCCGTCAAATAAAAAATAAGTGAAATTTGTTCCAATTTATATAAAAAAATTTGTTTCGATTTGTTTTAATTTGTGTAAAAAATTGTGAGAAAAATTTTCATCAGAATTAAATTTCTGTAAAAGTACACAACTCTCAACGGCATACAACTCGCACACTACAACTTGTCCAGAAAAGGCAAAGATGCGAGCTACTATCTGTGACAGACGAGCCCAAGAGCCGGAGATTTTCCGCGTCGACATCGACGCAAAAGAAAACTTCGATCGCCACCGATTGCGTGATTCGCATTCGCGCGCCGTTGGAGATCAATTAACGGACGCGTGTCTATAGAATCAACGTTACGTATCGCGTACATTTTGCGTTCTATTATACGTGAGCAACGGCACTGTGTGAATCAAACGCCTGCTCGTCGATCAGAAGGGAATTGAGGAAATAATCGTGCCTCTTTCTCCTCTGATCATCGACGAAACGATCGTTTCCGGTGATGTCGCGCTTGGTCACAGTTTCGTGAATCAGGCAGAATTTCGCGGACGTCACGCGGACAATATGTGCGCATCCCGCGATATCCGCGCGAAGGCGATATGAAATATGTAATGGGAACCTTGAAAGTACAATCGATAGTTAACTACGCCATACGGAAACGTTATCTACGCCGTCAACTACGCGCTCGTGACACCCCGCATCGGTGTTGCAACCGATAGCTGTAACCGAAATACGATCACTGCTGCTCTGTAATTATCATCGCCGGTGCGCGGTTCGGTTGCACGTGCACGCGATGTATGATCGTTGAGACCGGTCGAAGATCATTTCAGGCCGAAGAGGAACGTGGAGAGCGATTGAGCGAAAAGAAAGAATTTTTATGGTTTCGAGGAATCGAATTATCCGCGCAAAGGCTTTTCCTCGGGCGTCCGTCAACTATACACCCGCTTCCGGGTGGCAACAAACTCATCTCCAGGTTCGCTTGAGCACGGTTGCGTATTCTCTGTTCTGCCGCGACATTCTGAGCAAAGCCAATCTCGTATCAGATGACAAATATTTGTTCTTTCTTTTAAAGACCAGAGTTTTCTAACAAATGGAAGATCTTATTTTTTTTTAGAGTTTTCGCAGAATTCTAAAATTCAAATTTAAAAAAAAATGATCTGATTATCGTGAAACATGGTTTTAAGAAATTCTTGATATCTCTGAGTTTTGAATGTAACCTGAAAATATTGAATTTCAAAGTAAATAAACTTCATGAAAGAGGATCTAGTGTCATAGAACTCATAATCAAAGTTTGAAAATGAATCTAAAAATCAGTTAAAATCAGTACATTGTTTACATAGCACTGATGAGCTTCAAATAAAGCAAAACTGAAAAGTTGACGTTATACTTTGCAATTAAAAATTCTTTAAAACCAAATTTTATTATAATCAAATTATTTATTAAAAATTCTATCCATACACACAAATATTGAAACTATCATTTTGAATTTTTGACAATTCAGATTCAAATAAAGATAAATTATTTCATAGGGCAAGTTTCATAAAAATCGAGAGCGAGCAATTATAAAATAAAAGGGGATGATCCCAAATGAAGTCCACAAAGGATTAATAAATAAATGAAAAATTTTTTTTATTCCATTAAATAGAGAAAGTTAGAATATCGGGAGCACATTTATGAAATGAAGAAGTAACATAATTAGTCATTCAAGGAAAGATAAAAAGAGAAAGGAATCTCTGATGAAAAGAAGAAGAATATCATCTTGGCTAAAAACTACCAATTTTAATAAAAGCACCTGATCAGTTTAGAGTTGCTATCCAAGATTTTAATCATCTTAACGATCGCAACCTTCGCTAGAAGAATGGCACATCAAGAAGAAAAATAAATAAAGCGATATTACAGAGTTAGCAGGTGCCCATGTTTCAGGATTTTCGAATCGATCGGCGAGTTGTACGCGAGATGATAACATGTGTGTGTGTGTGTGTGTGTGTGTGTGTGTGTGTGTGTGTGTGTGTGTGTGTGTGTGTGTGTGTGTGTGTGTGTGTGTGTGTGTGTGTGTGTGTGTGTGTGTGTGTGTGTGTGTGTGTGTGTGT
>NW_012130079.1:776839-782145 GCF_000143395.1 Atta cephalotes
GTGTGTGTGGGGAGGGAGGGTGTATAAAGCATCACGAATATCGAATTCGTTTGTAGTGGTACTCATAAAGTTAGTTTCCTGGTAATAGACGTCAGTTTCCTATAACGTTGCGCCATACGATCGCAAATCGGAGAATTAACGAGCGTCAAGGAAATTGTGATACCTCCTCTGTCATTAGAAGCTCGTTGCCTCTTGGACGTGGCGTTTTGCCGTAAATGCAAAATCAAACACGCGATGAGAATGCGCAAAGATCAATCGAGGACCGCTTGTCGATCATTTCGGAATACTACGGGACATTGGCATTCACGCCAAATAGATTCCGTTACTGGCTACTGCATGCTATTTAAATAGCCAGGAACTTCAGATTAGCCGGATGATTTATGTCTGTTTTCACCAATGTAGATTAACTTTAATCTCCGTCCAACTTCTTCTAAGAATTAAAAAAAATGGAGAATAAATTGAACGAGATTCAAGTTTATCTATATTGGCAGAAATGAGTATTGGAACCTCGGCAATCTGAAGTTCTCGACGCACGCAAGTCTTAGGTCCATTTCTACCTACGTAGATTAACCCTTCGGAGTTGATGTGGGTCTATTGGGGATCAATTATCCCTTTGGAGCTGACAGTGGATCTAATGGAGTTACTACGCAGTGATCGTTTAAATAATAAACATTCTGATGAGTAAAAATAATTCATCTTTCACTGAGAAATAATATTAAAATAAATATATTTGAATGTACTACAATATTAGTTCTTTATATAAGTTCTTTATATAAGTATCAGTAAATTTGAATTATTCTTGTTAAAATAAATTTAGCATTCATTCTTTTTATAGGAGTTGTCATTTTCATTTTAGTTCCTTGAAATTAATTAATGCAATTTAATCAACATATTAAATGATGAAAAAATGTCGAAATATTGCGAAGCACGAGTTTAACTTACTTATCGTTTTTTTTTCTAATTCTTAAAATTAGAAAAAAAAATAAAAAGTAAGTTAAATTGAGATTAAAATTAATCTCTATGGTAGAAATGTACATATTAGTGTTGCAACAGAACGGCGAGAATCGCGCGACATAATAAAGCGGCACGACGCAACGACGTCACGAGATATTTTGTATACCTAATCGTATATAGCGGAACGAGAATGTTTAGGAGACACTCATATCGCAAGCGCAATGAATCAGCGAAAACATCGTGACATGTAGCTTCGAATCGTGCAATATCACCGAATCGACATCGAGTCGCAACTGCGACGCGAAACTTTGCTGGAACAAATAAGAATGACGAGCGCGAGAGGAAACGTACCGAGGATGATGTCGTGTCAGACGAGGTATTAGTGCGATTCTTAAGCGTTAGTTAAGCTTTAGTGCCACGCACACCAGAAACAGATCCACGTCAAAAGCTTTGCGAGGTCTCTCTCGGAGAGACCATCTTTGGGATTAGCCTCGTCGCGGCAGCCGATTAATCGCGGGGCGATTCTATTGAACGATCGTGACGCGACTGTTGTGTGTGAGAGGCAGCCGAGAGATCGGTACGTAAAATCCGCAACGGATAAGCAGTGAAACGACATACAAACGACGAACGGACGGTACAGCATCTTCTTGCTGTACAATCTAGAGATTGTTGCAGATCGAGCCTTTCCCTTTCGCCGCGGCTTGCAGCAAGAGGCATCACAGTTGCGAAGCGAGAAGTATCACGACTTCACGTTGCCAAACGCGGTCTCGGCTAAAACGATCTAGCTCTCGATCTGCGCCGTATGCCAATAAGCGGTAAGCGATCATTAAATTTTATTCGCCGGAGCGCTAAAGACGGCGACATACAAGAACGGCGGATGGAAAGTTTCTCCCTCTGCTTGCCCTCCGTTAAGGAGAATACAGAAAACTAACGACGAAACATTACCGTTCTCGTAATAACACACGTATACGTGTGCATAACAGCCGATCTGAGAGGATACGAAGTAACGGCGAGACGACAACAAGCTGCCGCGAAACTCAAAACCGGCAAACAAATGACATTGAGACATTGCGAATTGTTTGCTCATTGTGCAGATTACACGCCGTACTGAAAAAAAAGGACAATATACAAATAGCTGCGCGTTTGTAGCGAGAAATATGGACAAACAATTGGATGTATAATATACAGCCAATTGAATATATATTTATGCGTAAATTCGAGGCATCGCACGTATCAATTTAAAATATTCACATATATTTCATGAATATTTAAAAAAAACATAAAATTATGTCATATACCGATATTATTAGATATAAAATAATAGTGCCAGAAATCGATTACAAAAGCCTGTGCGATAGTCAAAATATTAATAACGAATACTATTGAAAAAAAAAAAGAGACAAAAGGAGAAAGGAGACTCATATCCATTTTTAATCAGTATAAATTAATCTCGATGTAATTTACTTTTTATCTTTTTATAGTTCTAAAACGAGATAAAGAAAAAGAGTAAATTAAAATTGACATTAAAATTGATCTACGTTGGTAAAAATGGACATCAATCATGCTAACGTCATTGAAAAATCAAACAATAAAAGTATAATTGCAGACAAAGGATTAAGTATAGTGGACGAGACACAAGAAGTCGACAGGCCAGATTTAGCGCGTCGGACGCATAGTATAGACACGCGCGGGGAACGCGAGGAGGCATGGATTGTCCATCGAACAATTAGAAGCGCGACGACAAAAGAAACGTAGGAAATGGCATGAAACCAACCTTCTGGCCACAGCGCTGGTACGTGTCTAAGAGCTTGATAGTCGAGGCTCGTACCAGGGTCTGCTGGTTCGGGCTATTCTTCTGCAGCGCATTATTGTTGTGCAGCGAGCTAAATGCGGTATTAGCACCGTTCACGGAGTACCGTTGTTGCAGACCGGTATTGTCCAATTGGTAGTCGCTGGTCGATTGGACCAATGCGTGCTGGATCACCGGCTGGCTCACGTTGTAATCTAACTTGCGCTTCTTGCTAGGGTGGTGAACGGTGTTGTTACTGCTGCTGCTGCTGCTGCTGCTGCTGCTGCCGTTGACGCTACTCGTCTGCTGTGTTTGGATGAACATGTCACACATTCCCTGCAATCAGAAAGTAACGACCTCATTAGTGTTAAACGTCAGCGGTCCATTAATTTCTTTACGACGTTGAATTTTTATTCAATATTATAATCGATATCTTATTACAATATCGATTTCTCGGACAGAGATTTTTTTAATTAACACAAATAAGGAAGAAGTGTCAAATACAGTCGAGGCCGAATCTTTGTGCCTAATAATATTTCTGTATTAATTTGATAGATTTGATGAAAAAGAAAAAAAATCTTATTTTCGATCAAAATCGAATCATAGTACTTGATGATATTCATAGGCAAACATTCCAATATATTTTTTAATTCTAAACTGCACGCCGGTTTGTCAGACTTGAAACGTAATGATAAACTGAAGCTAGAAATAACATCACAAATTACATTGATCTTCAATTTAATAATAAGGTTAATAAACATTTTAAAACACTGCATTTATTTTAAAAAATATCACTTCAGTTGAAATTTGAACCAGAATCTGCTTCATTCTATCTGCACCGATGTGAACCTGGCGCTTAATTTTATCAAAAATAAAAATTAATACCGCAGGCCGTTTGTACTTCGTTTGTACTTGTTTGTACCGATCATTATTTCGTTTGTACCTCAAACAGTTAAACAAAAAGTGAAAAATAAAAAATTATCAACGCGGAACTTTAAAATTTTTTTTAATTTCATTTATGCCATTCGAAAGAAAATCGTTTGTGCCTTTCCTACTTTCGTTTGTACCTCAAAGGGTTCGAAGATACAGCACGTTTCAGTTTTTGCGCGAGCCCTATATAGCGAACTTAGCCAATTTTTAAGTATCGAAATGGGATCAATGGCATTCGAAAAAGAATCGTTTGTACCCGTTTGTGTAAATAAAAAAAACAAACGGTCTATGCGGTATTAATTTTTATTTTAGATAAAGTTGAGCGCCAGGTTCACATCGATATTCTATGCGATTCTTATTAATTATCGAAGAGATATATAGAGATTTTGCTGCAATAACCAGTAACTAAAAGAGAACGTCATTTTTCAGAAAGCGTGTATAAAGTGTATAAAGTTCAGTAAAGCGTGTATTATAAGTGAAATTTCAACTGACAAGAATAAATCAAAGAAAAGAAAGAATTCTATTTTCGGTTAAACGATTGACCGAAAATTTTCAGTTGACTAAAAATAGAATTCCTTCTCTTCTATTTATTCACATCGGCGTCTAATTTTATTTACAAATTTTAAATATATCTTTTAATTAAATAAATTAAATGCGCGCGAATTGCTGTTGGACTTGAAATTCAATCATAAATACTGAAGCTGAAATAATAGATGTTTAATTGTTAAAAAAATAGTAGTAGCTCTTAAATAACTTGCTGTATCGCAGAAAATTAAAACGACACCAATACGTTAAATATTCAAGTAGTGACACTGTTTCCTCGGACATTTGAAAGACACCTCGACGCAAAAGTATGTGCCATTATGGCGGAAAAAAATACCGCGGGGAACACAAAAAGTAAAGCCAACGACCATGAATATTTTAAAGCCTTCTTCGTCGACGTGTGTCCACGTCGTCAGTTTAGGTCAGTGATTCTCAAAGAGCAGTCGCCAGATATCATATTTCTAAGTGCGAACAATCGGAGGGGCCGCGCTTCTCGGTTTTTTCCAATAAGTACGACTGTTTGTTTGCGAAGAGCAAACAATTTCCACGAGGCTTACCGGTTAACCGACGGTTACGTCTCGATGACGTTCTTTTATCCTCTGCTGCTTTGTCGCCATCATAGCTGAGAATTTTCGCCGCTCGTTTCTAAGCTATTAGCCACTCTTATCATATGGATACATTAACGTTTTATGTCTCGAAATAACCTGTCGGTTTCGGAACTCTCTATTTTAAGAACTTCTTAGCTCTTCAACCTATCACGGAAAATCGTAAATCTTGGTCACGTGTGAGTATGCCCTGCTACGTCCTACATTGAAAATTATTGCTTTGTATGCGAAAATGACGTGTTCATATCATGCAAGATGACATACAAAGAATGAGAGCTCCACCCGAAATGTTATCGCTTGCAGCACTTACTTTTTGACATTAATCAGTTTAACGTCAAAAAAAAAAATTCAGATTAATAATTGAAAGATCAGATGCACACAGTGCACCCTTTCTAACAGTAAAAGATGATTTAAATCAAAAATTTATACTTTTTGTATAAAAATGAATATTGTATATATATATATATATATATATATATATATAT
>NW_012130079.1:784166-791452 GCF_000143395.1 Atta cephalotes
CTCCCTCTCTCTCCCTCCCTCCCCTCCCCCCCCCCCTCCCCCTTTCTTTTCCTCTCTCTACTGTCCCCGCCGTCATTTACCCGCGCGATGTGCTCTAATTATAGTGCTGACTGTCAGAAATGCTGGTCGGCATTATGAACGATCTACGGTACCACGAGGTACAGTTACGTTTAAGTTAACCGGCTCGATACCCGTCGGTTCCTAACAAAGTGGTGCAAACAAGTAGTACGACCATGCAGGTCGCCTGGCGAATCGTAAAAAAATACCCGTCGCATTTTGGTGCAGGGTTGCGAAAAGACGTACTCCTCGTGTTCTCCAATTTTAATCGGAGTATGTATTAATATTGAACATTGGTATTAAAATATTAATTGAGAAGATTAATAACTATATTAGATTTTTGACGTCTGTTGGAACTTTATAATTACGTACTAATCATGTATATATTTTTAGAGAAACTCTCAAGTACAGAACAAACGTGGACTTTTATAAAATAATAAACAAGGCGAGTCACATGTGAGCCTAGCTTATTACTTTTTTCATATGTCACGCAGTGTGATATACACGGAAAGACGTGTTCTCCAATCTTAATTAAAGTACATTAGTATTAAAACATTTATTAATTAAAGAAATTAATAGCACATTACATTAAACACTCGTTCGTTAAAACTTTGTTTAATCATTGATTTATACATTTTTTTTAAAGACTTAACTTTTAAGTATAGAACAGATATAGTAAAGTATAGACTTTTATAAAATAATAAGCAAGGCTTATGTATAATGTACATGTAACGATATATATATTACTGTATATGTACTGTATATGTAACCCGTATATTTTGCAACACACGACAATGACAACGTGAAGCGTAGAAAACGTGTAGACGCAAATGGAGATCGCGGTAATCCGTTTCAGCGAAATAATAAGCAACCCGTAACTCCGTGGAATAACTCGTCAGAAATATGTTCGGGGTAATTCATCAGACCACGTCACGGTGACTCAGCCCCGAGTAAAAGTAACGAAACTTTGCGTCACCCTGTAGCGGCCCCCGCACCCGTGTACATGTGGCCGCATGTTCGTGTATGAACGACCAGAACGACTACGTAGGTATGCATCACGCGCCGCGCTTATATTCCGCGCGATGAGTCAAGCCGATCGATTGATGAACGGGGAAATCCGAGCTTGCTCGCCGAATGGCGAAAACTTTTCTGACAAAATTGCGAGGTAGCCAAGTAACAGCGAAATCCAAGTGATCGGTCCACATCGTATCCACATTATCTCGCGACGGACTCGCGATATCGTATACAAGGTGACCCGAAAGTCATCGTATACAAAGTGAGCGATGCGACAATTCTAGTCATCTTTTAGGAAAGTACAATTTCCGTTATCTTCCTCTTTCTCTCTCACAAATTTACACAAAAAAATTTAAAACTAATATATTCTATTCCACACAATTGTTGTTTCCTATATATAAGCAACAATATAAAATCTTTCTTAAAGGATTGGATAATCTTATATTCTTTCAGCAATTATATTCTTGTCAATATTATAACAATATTATAACAATCAATATTATAACAATCATCTAAAAAGCACAATAAAAATTTTCTTTCGAAATTAAAAAATCAAATGAAGATGAATTGTTATTTTCATTTTACTTTTATATGTGCGTCACACATACGTTAAACTTCTTCTAATAATACGAACAGTATTGGACATAATTAAGTTACTTGAAATACATTATAGCGTCAGAACAAAAACTATTCTTGTTTTAATAATAAAATAACTCTTTTTGATACTACAACAGGATTTGTAGACATAAACCTATTCGGAATTTCTAGCAGATATTTTTTCATACATGATTATACATGTGATGGTTATGTCTCTTTTAGAGGCCCCAAAATGCTCCAAAAACCAAGACCTTGGGAACGAGCTATGAGGTTCACCAACTCAATTTGTATATATCTCCTTATGGGCATTTTCCTTTTACGAATAACGCATCCATCTCGTGGTTAGATCACATAATGGACACGAAAAGGACACGCTTGTTTTTAATAGGACAATTATTAATTAATATAAATAGCTTGTTCTAAGAATAGAGTATAATCATAAACAAAAATTTTTTTTATTTTAGTTTAAAGAAATTTTAATTCCGATTTCAAAATGTTGTTATTTTCTATGTAATTGTATTCCTCTCCCAAATCATGAAAATTATTATTAAATAACAAGAATAAATTTCTTCATATGAGCAAGTTATATTGATTTAATCTTATTTCAAGATTTATATTTTGAAAAAATAAAGATATTCTCAAAACAAAAATATTCTTTTTTTCTGTGTATGTTATGTTTTTGTTACCTATTCTATTTTTTACTTTTTTATTTTTATTTTTGTCAATTTTATTTTTTTGTACTATTTATTTTATGTATTGGATCCTTAATTCTCTCCTTATTTTGTTGGCTAACTACTTTTATTGCTTTTAACGCTTGAGAGGATCCGCTTCCGAAGCGCTTAATAAGTAACGATCTCTATATTTGCGAAATCTTTTTAAAATTAATAAAAAAAACGGAGGAATGCAGAAATATTTTTAATTTTTCATAATGAATAACTCGAATTTATTCACGGTCTCAAATTTCAAAGCAATAAATTTTATCTTTAAATCAAGTAAAATTTATCATATAAGCCCATTATTTTGTAAACTCAGACGTGTTATTTTCTGTAGGACTTTTAAAACATCCTATACATAGATAGGTTCAGCTTGCGTTTTATGGCGAATCAACGTACACAAACAAGGGGCACAAATAAAACGTTAATCTCTCGCTGGGCACATGATGACAGATTTACAATGTTCGAGGTAATATTTTTCAAAAATCGTTACGGGAGCAATATTTAGCAATACCGAATGCGCCATCCGTGCTTGTGCGCTTGTCGTGGCATGGCGTGGCGTGGCGTAGCTTCGGATTCCCGGCAGTGCACTCCGATGAATATCGCAAAAAGAGACACTGGAGGGGAAGACTGAAAGAGCACCTAAGTTTATCTTTAGAAAAACACCCGCGGTGTCGCTAGGAAAAACCGCCGCCTACGGTATATGATAAAAAGGTTATCCATTTTTAAGGGTGACACTTTTCTAGGTTGCTACCACATGAATGCGTAGGGAGAGCTTAATATAAGACGCTGCAAAATCAACGCGAGAACACATCTCATATGATGTTCGTGACGCGCGCGCGCGCATAAATATGTGTATATGTATAACCAACGTTTATTTACGTATTTCAGCCATCGAGAAGCACGTGGAATTTCTTTGACATTCGCGAAAAGCATGTAAGAGAAAAAATGTTTATCCGCACTTCTTTTAGCTCATTCATAAAAAAAGAATCACTTCCTCCTTGGTCATATTAAGATTTTATCTTTCGTATATAACATCTGGCACACGAAAAGAATAGTTTTGGTAAAGTACTGAAAAATTTAGCTAGATATATACAGAACTAAAATAATTTTGTTAAACTTTAAACTTTAATCAAAATTACGTACTGTAGAACACTTAAGTGTTGATGACGATGTTGCAAAAAGTTTTAACATTCCAACAACCAGCTTAAGCATCTTACATAATTGTTTTGATGGTTTTAACAAAATTATTTTCAGATCTCTATTTAGTTAAAATGTTCAGATACTTTAACAAAAGTGTTCTTTACGTGCAATGATCTTAGAATGGAAAGATTTTACTGAAATATTTAAAAATCTAGGCACACATAGATCTGAAAATAATTTTATTGGATCATCAAAGTATAAATGTAGAACACTTAAGCACTTAGAATCCTGCAAACAGTTTTAACACTCTAGCAATCGGATTGTGGGTATCCTATACAATTGTTTTGATGGTTCTAACAATATTAGTTTCAGATTTATATCTAGGTATATTTTTAGATATTTCAAAACCCTTCTTTCTGTGCTGCGATTATATTTACGTCTTGAAGAGACGGAACCACGTCATTTCACGTGACCGCAGAAGTAAACGTAAAGATTCAGCGGTCATGCACCGGTGACCGGTCATTCACTGATGCATCCACCCCGCGTACATTGATAGCACATAATCAATATGTATGTACCACGGCACATCTGCGAGAAGTCGCTTTTAAAAGTGATCGAGCGGAGCGTGTATCGAAGCGAGAGCATATCGTCGAGCGGCGGAAATATCGATATTCGCATGAGTATCATCGGCACTGCAACGCAACGCAACGTAACGTAACGTAAAACGCGACGCGACGCGATATATTGTTCGAAATTCGAATAAAAATTAGACATACGACGCCAGAAAATTCACTGCCGCCGTTGACACGCTCTGTTGTTAATCGCAACATTCATTATATTAATTCCTCACGTCAAATAAAGTTTAAACCTCGACTTGTAAATTAACGTCTAATATAGCGAGCATAAACGTCCGACATTACGCACCGTATTTATAACCGGCAATCCTCCGCGCGACAAAAGTACACCGACAAATTGGACGTGCATTGGGCTTCATTTGTGCAACGTGTTCGCGAAACGGCATCGGCCAACAATCGAGAGAGCGGAATGTAATCTTTCTGCGAACGGTGCGCCGTAAATATACTCGCGCCTAAATGCAAATGTGACCGCGTAACGTAATCCGCCGTGGTTCTACCGGATCTTCTGATAAAGACTGCATATCGGCGACGCAGTTGCCCGCAATATGCATCCCAAATCGTCTTAACTACTTCTACAAACAGAAATTATACTCGTTATCTACGGAAAACTATTGGACTTTGCAGTATGTAATCCGCATTTTAAAAAAATGTGGCCTTAAAACTGTTTAGAGATAAGACTTTAATTATATCTTTAAAGAACGTACTTTGCGCGCTCGATTCTTTCTCGTGGGAAATACCATTTCAGGTTTCTATAGCTTCTTCTTAATAATTAAACATTTCAAGAGAGCTGACGCTCGACTAGAGAACGAAGGAACAGGTTGCGGTAGTTTGAATCGAATGTTCTATTTTCGGAAAGCGACCGCGTTCATTAAGGCTTAATCATAGCTGTCTCGCGTGAACGAACAGATACCGTTGTATCGCAGTGAGTCTTGTATTATAGTATAGTATGTGTCTCGTAAGTCGTATCCGCCGCATAAACAAATTAAAGGTTCGCATTCGTCAATACTTTGTCTCCGCTCTCTTTGTGAAATCTAATTATAATTTTTACGTAAACCCGCCCTTGCGCAAATAAACGTGCGGCCGCGCGGAATAAATCGTCGACTCGTTATTATTACGCAAAGTATGCGCGCCGAAGCACAGAGCGTGCAACTTTTCGTGGAAGACGAGAAGCCAACCGGCGATGGCGATTAAGCAATTGTTTATACGAATTAACACACAATGAGGAAGGCCACGCGCGCGTCCTTATGACGTCAATCTTGTCGAAAAAGAATATATGATTCTTATTCGAGCTTCAAACAACGAGAAAAATTCGTGCGTCTTGAATATGTTTTTTTTCTTTAACGAAAGACCGCGTTTGTTCGTTTTGCTGTTATTTCCGGTGTTCGTTATCGCAATATGCGCGCTGTCTCTTATACAGAAATCCAATTTAATGCTGGCCAATTTAATACTGAAAGATAATTAATTCTGGAATGCTACTGTAAATTAATTTTCGCTCATACTTTTTGAGTATAATTTTTGTATTAAGTATTAAAATTTTAATACTTAATACTTATAAAATGACATTTAGTAAAATTGTTCAATAAAAAGATTATTTGAAGTTGTTTTTTTCCCATAAAAATAGTGTTAATTTAGTTATTCTATATTAAGAAAAGTCGAAATATTTGCAAGCAAATGTTACATATAATGTTTTCTTCGATATTTATTGGATGCAAAAAATGTGGACTGTAATAACGGAATATACATTTCCATGAAATATATCTCATTAATTGTAAAAAATAAAATAGATGGTTTATTTACTAGAAATAAAATTTTATTTCGCCGTATTTAAATAAAGCTTTATATCAGTGAAATAAACGTTAGGTAGGTATATCAAATAAATCTTTATCAGAAATAAATATTTAAGTATTTTTTTTCTCGGTATAATATCTTATAACCTAAAGTAGACATAAAAAGTATAAAGAAATTCTGAATTATGTGAATGAATTTCCCTGAAACTTTCCGTTTACTAAACAAACACTTTAATATAATTGTTCACTATACAGTTTTCCTAATCACCCATTCAATTATACTATCTAATATCATTGTATTCTCATTAGTTGTAACAATATTGCATAGGAAATGGATAAGAATTTGATGGAGTTTTATTCAGCGATTCTGCGAAATAATTTTAGTGGCAAAAATATATGCAACTTGCGTAGACACTTGTCCAATCATTGTCTAATATATAGTAATAGATTAGTTAAAATACTGCGTAGTTTACTTGTTTTTATTCAGTAAATGGATTCAAATTATTCGCAGTAACTGCGGGCAAAACATTACATCTTGATTAGGATATTAAGCAGTTTTACTTTCCATTTACTAAACAACGTTAATAATTATTCAGTAACTGTTGAAAAAATGCATGAAATATTATCCAAAGTAATGTTAACCTAAAAAAAATATATATATAGCATATATAAATAGCATTCCACGATTAATTATTTACTTTGAATATCGAAAGCATCGAGCAACAGTACTCAATACTCAATATAAATATTTAATCATTATCTTCCAGTATTAAATTTCTATAAGGGATACCTTCGAAATATCGCATGATTTTATGACGAGACTCCGCCTGCGACCGAACGAATATTTATATATCGATCAAACGAACGATGGAAGGATAGCCACCTCCTCGTAACAGGAGAGGACACTTTCCGTCGACATATATTTGTTACGGCGGATTTCAAACGAAGGCGGCACAGACCAATTGTAAATGGAGCTAAGAAAACCCTCCACCCAGTAATAATTGCTTGCGAAGCAATGAGTTAACGTGGAATATTGCGAGAGGGGAAACATTCCATCGACGCGTCATTACAACCCGAAAAGAATATCCGACCTTTCGTTGAGCTTTTAAGATGTATCAAAGATGCGAGGATACAATTTACAATTACTACGTTCTGCAACAATTTCGATATTTCGTTTTGTCAGAAGAATTATACGCTTTTTTTTGTAAATCGAAATTTAGGAACTGAAATTCCGAATCACGTTGAAATCGAAATTCATGCTTTTATGTAACAAAGGCAACTCGACAAAAAATATAGAGTATTTCACCCTGGAAAATATAAAATCTCTCTCTCTCTCTCTT
>NW_012130079.1:793620-796008 GCF_000143395.1 Atta cephalotes
GAGAGAGAGAGAGAGCCCCTAGCTATAATTTCCTGTATCTCCCCTTCGTCAGGCGGAAACAAAAAGAAATCATACATAGCTCCGGATAAGGAGTACGCCTTTTTTATCATATCCGCCCTTCTTTCTGGGATCAAGTAGGATCGAGAGTTCTAGGATTAAGAAGGATCTCCGTACGGATTGCAGCATCAACGTCGTCGCGACGCCAGTCGCCATATGGAAATTAACACGCGTATGCAAAGTAGGTGAAAAGCTACCGGTCGAGCAACGTTAAGTAAAATATCAAAATATATAAACGATTTAATTCAGAGAGACGTGTGCAAATCCGCGAATGATCCTCCATGAGAAATCATATGTACATGGAAAGAACGATTTTACTAAAATGTCTAAAAATTTAACTAAATACAGGTCTGAAGAAAATTTCGTTGGACATAAATAATTCTGTAGAAAATTCAAATATTATATAATGAGAAATGTTACAAAAAATTTTAATATTTTAGCAATCTGGAGCGTCTTAGATAATTATTTTGATAATTCAACAAAAACAGATTTTCAATCAGTATGTAACTAAATTTTTAAATACTTCAACAAAACCTTTTTGTGTATTCGTATTTTTCAAATGGCAGGACCTGAAACATATCACACTCGGATGAGCCGCGTTTGCGAAATACGCGAAGTTCACAGCGAGCCGTTCCAAACATTGCTTGTAGTTTTGAAATGCACACGTACATAAAAAATTCCACGCTTCGGCTGATTGTATCTCGCGCGCGATTTCGCGGTATCGTTATATATCACGTCATATCTCGTATTCGTATTGGAGATCGTGACAAAACGTGTCAATGAACGAGTAAGAGTACAATAAAAACTGTTTCGGCAATCATTGGCTCGATAAGCAGATATATTTGTCTGCGTAATTTTTACCGCTCTACTGACACTGAGAGAAGTGTGTTTCGATGTACTATAATTCATAGTCATTTTCGGTGCCAACTGTATATTTTTTTTATATGGAACTATATAAATATAATTATTATCATTACTAATATTATATAACTAATATCTATTATAATATATATATATATATATATATATTAACTATAAAAATGGAGCTCCTAACCGGAATTATTTTATCGTGCAATTATTAGTCATAATCACGAAACACTTTTCTCTTAGCGTGCTCGATTTTGTAAGGCTTGGGAAACGGGAAGGTGGCAAATAGCAATTCGTATTAATTATTACAGGCGATGATAAAAAGCTCTCTGCAGTGTTTTATTTGCAGCGTGACTGCGTTTGGCGACAGTTTGGTGCCGTTTCTCTCTTTCTCTCACTCGGATGCGAAACAACTTTGTTTTCCGCCCTGTACTTTTAACGCGGGGGGAGAGAAGAGAGAGACCAACGCTGCAACGGTACGATGAGCTGCCAAAACCCGAGGCGAATTACGAAACGTAAGCCGCCGGCTGAGCGAATCGATAAGCCCTTACCGAATTGAGGCCTGCCTCCTCGCAAAATTGCTAATTACGGCACGGCGCTCGGCGTTCTCGGTTCTCGGTTAGGGCACTCCCCGACGACCCCGACGCGTTATTTCGGCGCGCATCGACGAGACTGGACTTGAAAGCCCGAGTCTACGTCCAGGACAATGGCCATCGCCGAAAACGAAGGGCGACGGGCTCTCCATGCTAATGGCCAGGTATAGGTATAGGGAGATACCCGCATCGGAACGGTCGGAGCACTGGATGCCCGATGCCACTGGAGGCTACCCAGCCGCGCGCATATACGGGGTGTGCCCGAAAATCAACACACACGCGTACACACCAGAATATGTATCGGAGTGGATTTCTCGTCGTCGATACACCGACGATTCCCGGAGCCGAGATTCGATCGCGGAGTTTTACGGCTGTACACTGAGAAAAAGGGTATGCTCTGGTTAAATTTACTAGAATTCTAATTGAGATAACTAGGATTCTGATTGATATAATTGTTCTGGTAAAAATAAGAATTCCAATAGATTTTACTAGAAATATTGTAATCAGAATTCCGATTATCTCAATTAGAATTCCAATAAAATTGAACTGGACAATTCTGATTTGCCCATTTTCAACCAGAAATTTTTTTCAGTGTACGTGCGGTATACACTTGACGGTGATGAAATCATCAAGTGTACAACCGAGAAAAAGAAAGGTTTCCAATTTACTATTTCTAGTCATTCCCGCTATCAATCTATGTATTTTTTTTTCTTTTTTAGCAAACTATGAATATAATTATTATTGCTAACAATATAGCTAACAATATAGCAATAATAATTATAAAATAATTATTATTAAAAATGGAGCTCTTAATCATGATTTTACTACTATGTAATTATACCAAGTTTTCTCTCAGCGTAGATACATATAT
>NW_012130079.1:800171-804987 GCF_000143395.1 Atta cephalotes
ATATATATATATATATATATATATATATATATACATGATAGGAGAATAAATATTATACGGATATCCACTGTGCGAGTTTCGAAATATATATATTTTTTTTATCAGGACTATGCACATTCGTGCGTGCATGCATAAATTTGTACACGCACTGAAAGAAATCTGGTTATAGATACCAAATGTACTTTGTTTAGCGTACACGCAATATTTAGTAAATATTAATAAATAGTAGACATAATAGTAATTAACTGTTTGTAATAATTAGAAAAGGTAATATTTAGGAAAGAAAAATTTCCATTTATAGTTGATTTTAGTTGTAATCCTTCATCCAAAATGTGATTGTGAGTCTTTTTTATCCAGCTTAAATTTTTTTATTGTCCTAGTTTTCAAAAATTCAGGATTATTTTTTAACACTTCTATTACATAAACACATTTTTTTTTAATTGAAATGTTAAAATCTTTATTTCACAAAAATTGAAATTTGAACATAAACAAAAATGAGGGCAAATTTCGAGAATAAATTTCGCTTCTAAAAACGATTCAGATTGTAAACAAAGAATTAACATTTAATCGAAATTCTATTGAAGTTATAAGTGACTATCACTTAGGTTTATTGTTACCAGATTTTTTTTTGGTCTACGTATAGATGAAAAATAAAATTAATGCTTATAGTTAGTTTTAGTTACGTTAACAAAACATTTGACTGAAATTATTTCAAGACTGTAGTAACTATGATTTATAGATTTAATTATTATTACCAATCTTTTTTTTCAGTGTACGTGTATACGCAAAATAAGTATATTTGATTTTAGTTTTATTAACAGAGACATTTTTTTGATTGAAATTATTTCAAAGTTTTAGTACACTGAGAAAAAATATAGTTAATTTTAATACTAACTAAATATTTATTAAATATAAAGTGTATCATATTTATTTGATACAAAGAACATTAATTTGATTTAACAATCATCAATTCTTTTTAATGAACAAATATTTATTTATAGTAAGTAAATTTAATTAGCAGTATTGAACTAAATATTTATTAAAATTGACAATTTTTTTTTCTCAGTGTAACTATCATCTTGACTGTTATTACCAGACTTTTTTGTCATGTACGTACGCGATTTAACAACCACGATCGTTAGACTCGACGAGGACAACGTACCGAGCGCAGGCAATCGCGAGCGATAGCGTGACGCGAGGGAATCGCGATCCAGAAAGACGTTCGCGATTGGTTACGACCAACGAGCGACAGATGTTTCGAGAGGAGCTAACCGAGTGTAAGGAAAAAAAAAAAAATGCCACGAAAAACAAAAATACGACGTCACGGTAATCAGATTTTCCTGCGAAGACAGCAACGACCGAGGGATTCCAAACGGATTCCGGTATCCATCTCACTCGCGATATATTTGCAATTTTACTCGCAAAGTTCTCAACGTCAAGTTCTCGACGTTCTCGATGCGAACGATCGGTTACGCAGACGATCGAAATACAGCGCTCGTAATCGACGTGAGACGAAAGCGGGTAAGAATGCGTCATGCGGTGGCTCGTTGTAAGTTAAAAGGCGGAGCCAAGATGAAGCCGCGGATTCGAATCATATCCGCGTAGAAAAATCTAAATAAGTCCCGATGGCGTTTCTCGCTGACGCTTCACGACCTGGTTATTCATGCTCGCCATCGATATCCGCGAAGAATATTTATGTAAGAAACTGATGGCGATGCATCGAGGAACTCGCGCGTGGAAAGAATGGATGCGGGACGCAATTCCGATGATTGTGTAAAATGGTGTTACCGGCGATTTGAAATTCGATGTCGCGCCGAGAGAATGTTCTGTATTCGAAATCAGTTCCGTCGCGCGCGTCAGTCTACATTTTCACGCGGAGAAAACCACTGTATAAAGAAACTGATGAGATTTATCTCTAATAATTATCTTTGAGTGTAAGAGAAAAAGAAAGGAAGAGAGGAGGAGGAGAGAAAGAAAAGAATAAGGAGCAGTGACGGAAACTGTGAATAATTCATCACCAATGACGAAAGTTTCTTAACTCTAGTTAATTCAAGTATTAGATAGATTGTTTAACATCAAAGTTCATTTTTTTTTTAAGTTAAAATAACAACTGTCAGTCCAGTTATTCGACATATATCTTATCGATAAAATAGATACAAAAGGTATCATATTAGGTAAAAAACAATTGAGAAATATTCAATATAAATAAACACTATTCGATCAAAGGTCTTAATATTTTTTTAATGTGAATTTTCCAGTTCGAGCAAAAAATAAAAGAGTTCTTTATTATATGAATGAATTTAAATGCTAATTCAAATGTTTGCTACAAAGCCCATTTTAGATGAGCTATTATTCGCGCGCTACCAAATTCGAGACAAAATTCTATTTATAATTTTACGTGTCGTGACATAGAAAACATTTAAAGGAATAAAATTCACACATATACAAAATATATATTAGGATTTACATCTACTTTTAGGATATGTGATACATAATATTATAAAGATTTTATCTTAAATTTAGTTGCGAATTATAGATCGTTTAAAGTAAGTTTTAGATAAAGTATTCAACATATGAAAGTTCATTTTGTTTGTAACTAAAATAGTGTCTCAGTTCAGTTATTCCAACACTTCCTGGTAGAAATTTTATGCTTTGAGCAATTATTTGAACAGTTACGTATATAATATCTACCTAATAACTAAAAAGTAGAACTACTTAGGATCTCAGTGAAGAATGTAATGCTTTGCTAGCAATTATTGCGCGCAAAATCTGAATCCATTTATTAAATATGAACAATAGATGAATAAGCAGTATTTTAATTATCTGTTAATATACTAGATAATGACTAAGCAAGTATCTACGCAAATTGCATATATTTTTATCAGGAAAATTGCTTCAACTATTGAATAAAACACTTATCAAATCCTTATCTGTTTACATAATATTATTGTTACAACTAATAAAAATACTAAACAACAATGGATGTGCACTGAGAAAAATGGTTTGATTGAAAATAGACAGACGCAATCAGAAGAATTCTGATTAAATCATCTGATTGACACAATTAGAATCTACTGGTTTGTCAAACATTTTCAATCAAATTTTTCTCATTATATCAGTACATACATGTCTGTATAGAAAAATTGTATATACATTTCCACCGCTTTGCAACTTACAAAATAGACAAAAAGAGTGTAAAAAAATTCTTAATTTGTAGATGAATTTTCACCCTAGAGTAATATACGAGTGTCATGTATATGTGTAAACAGTGTAAATACGAGTGGCATTCCACGGTTAATGCAGTTCCACCCATTTCGGCACCGCAAATTCGCGCACAACGTAAGAATGCTTTCGCGATAAGTTACATCGAAAATCAATCGACTCGTAAGGAAAGCCCATGACTGACGTTTTCCTGTGGAAGGCACATCGTGACTAACGTTTTCGTCTCGACTCCCCTCAGTTTGTCGCGCTCTCACGAAGCCGGCCTCCGAAGAGAGCGGAGATCTCCCCGGGGGAGTCGATCTACATCGAAGAGAGTGACCGAGAGCGAAAAACTCCGTCGCTTTCGACAAAGTTGAAAGACAGAGCATCTCGTAAAAGCTTCGCACGGGGACGGTTCTCTATTCCGGAGCAAATATATGATGAGCTTTTTAGCTGGATCAGGTTGCTCGCACATTCAAAAATAAAACGCGCGATGACGAGGACGATGACGACGATGATGACGATAATAGGCTTCCCGCAGTTTTGGAGGTTAGGTCGGCCTCCGGTCGACAGATGTTTCCAGGGTCTCCGTTTCCCATTCCGCGATTGTACAGCACGCATGTATAGAATAGGAATCATAGTAAGAGCTATTCAATCGACAGGACGGAGCCTGGTACGGGGGAAAGTGCGGACCGACAAAGTACAGGCACTGATACTGACTGCCAGACACGCAGCGTATGCTGGGGAGAGAGAAAGAGTATGTGTGTATGTGCAAGGGAAGAGACGGAGAGAGAGGGCGAGTGTATTTTGCGGATGCGAGAGAAAGGTAACGGGGATAGAGAAAGAAGAAGAAGAAGAAGAGACAGGTCGTTATCAATGCGCGAAAACTTTGCCAAGATACCGAGCACGAGGTGTAATTCTATCTACGTCGTGGAAGATTCCCAATGATGAGTGAATTTTCGGTCTCGGTCAAGAAGAACACGAGACAGAGACAGAGCCAAAGAAAGAGAGGGAGAGGGAGAGAGACGAGAATACGGACAACTTCGCGTGAGAAAGGAAGAGAAAGAGAGATACGTGGTTGGGTCGGTTGGCTGTTATCGCGAACTTCTGAAGACCAGCGCACGATCGACGTCATTAAAGAAGACATCCAGGACGAGGAGAAGATTCTCGACTTGTTTATACTTTTCAGCTATGTAGTGCACGCGCGTACGTGTGCGTGTATTATATTTTCGTCTCGTATACGACGATGCCGGTAGAGTCCATGGCACGTATGGTTTCGCTCGCTCGTCAGCCGTTAGCGTTCAACGTGCACGCCGTGTATAACGTGAGCCAGGAACGGATATTTAACATTAACGTTTACCTCTGTCTCCTGTCTCACGTTGGTCACATCGAAGAAACTCCGACTCTACTCCGAAGTGTACTCCGAAAAAAAGTAGACTAAGAAAAAAAGAGAAAATAAGGAGCAAGCAACCGAGCGAATAAGCGACCGTGGAAAATCGTTTGTCGACGGACAAATAGAAAGATAAAAAATCGAGAGAGAAAGAGAGAGAGAGAGAGAGAGAGAGAGAGAAGAGAGAGAGAAGAGAAGAGAGACGACGGACGAAAACGGACGAGA
>NW_012130079.1:808291-812318 GCF_000143395.1 Atta cephalotes
GAGAGAGAGAAAGAGAGAGAGAAGAGAAAGAGAGCGACGGCGAAAAACGGCAGAGAGAAACTTACTCGTACGTACACACATGTATGTACACTCATACAC
Source organism: Atta cephalotes (assembly GCF_000143395.1). Classification (NCBI taxonomy): domain Eukaryota; kingdom Metazoa; phylum Arthropoda; class Insecta; order Hymenoptera; family Formicidae; genus Atta; species Atta cephalotes. The sequence continues at coordinate 808,391 of NW_012130079.1, forward strand.
ATAAAACACATAGAAGTACTGCTTCACTCACCTCTCGCTTCTTGGCCAGTGTCTCTCTCTTCAGGGACGGGCCCGACGGTCACGTAGCCGCATGTTCCGCTTATCCGCGGACTGTCTGTACTCCTGTCCGGTTTGTCGGGCACCCGTCAGCGACACACAGCCATCTTGCGTAGCGGCTGGTCTGGCTCGTCGCGCGGACGCCTTCGGTACGGTGGCCCCCGGCGAGAGCGACTGAGAGAGAGAGAAAGAGAGAGAGAGAGGCGGCGACGGCGACGACGACGACGACGGCGATGACGACGGCGGCGGCGCGCTGCGGTGGGGGGCAGGAGCCACTGCTGCCGTCGAGCAACGACGACGACGACGACGATGACGTTCGCGCCGGCCGATGACGGCCAGAAGGACGGAACGAGACGACGACGGCGACGACGAGACGACGCGGCCCCGTCGAGCAAGTGCGTACCGCACTAACACGCGCGCAAACCACCACTGCCACCGCCGCCCGCGCCGAGCCGGCGTGCTACACGCAACACGCAACGGCGCGTACCTCTCCTGCTCCTCTACCGCCGCACCCCCGCCCGCGCTCGCTCCGCTCACCGAAGTACCATCGGAGCGCCTCCGCGCCGTCACCGCACCACTACTGTCACTGTCACCTTTTACCACCACTGTTACTACTGTTGTCGTCGTCGTCGTCGTCGTCGTCGTCGTCGTCGCCGTCGTCGCCGTCGCTGCCGCTACCGAAGTCGCCGCTACAACGGGCTACTATCGCCACCGACGTGCACGGCACTGCTCTACCACCTTTACGGTTTTCGCCACTTTTCCGCACGTTCCATCCCCGTCACGTACATCGTTCCACGCAGCGAGCGGTGCCGTCGGCCGCGCGCGTGCCGTCAACGCGGTCTCGTTTCACTGAAATTTTCACGTATCGTAGGCGCGGCGGAGGCTGTTTCGCGACACTATACGGCGACACTGAGTCCTAGTTTCGAAGCGAGCTGTCTCGAGCGACTCCACGATCGTGCAGTCTCTTCCCTACAAAACTCCCTTTCGCTCTTTTTTTTCCATACACAAAGTACACACACACATACACTACTCTTGGACGCACGTTTTCTTGCTTTTCTCTCGTCCTTCTCTTCCGCCTATTACGAGTGTATTTCGCGACGCAATCGTCAGGTCGCCACTGCTTTCAATCCGTTGCGAACCGCGCTCCACCACGCACTACCCGCTAACTCGCGACCGCGATCAGGCTGGGATGTGGGATGTGGGATCGCTGGATGGAGTCAACCGCCGCGTGACGGGACGCGGTCGGCAATTTCCGTCGCCATGCACGAATCCGCCACCAGTGCTGGGTGAATTGCGGGCGTTCGCAGCACCCTGGCTTGCGATTCCTGTCGAAAAAATTCATCACTCGCCTTGTCTTTGAGGTTAGGAAGCGATCGTCTTTTGCAATGTCGACGGCTCGTAGGCCATCTGGACGTTCTATTTTGCGATCATTGGATTTCCTCGTTTCGGAAACGGAGAAACACTCTACTTTTCCTCGATTCTGCCGATTGGAGACTGATGACTTCCATCGGAAATTTACGTAAACAAGATATTCTATAACGGAGTTGTATATATCATTAATATAAAAAATATTTGAACAATATTCAACATTTGTTTATATGAAAAAAAGTTTTATTTGTAGAACACAAACATTAATTAGTAATCCATTAACAATGAGTACGTTCTGTTTTAATGTAAACAAAAGAGCTCCGCGAAAATAATCAAGTTAAATTTATCGATTATTTAAATACGTATTTTTTGTGAGTCCAAATAATTTTTCATTATCGTTTATTATATTACGATAATATATTTTAGCATTATTACATATTTTTTAAGTAAAAAAATTTTGAGAAATGTACGACCTATCTCTTTATCAATAATTTTTTTTATTAATAATGTTTACTTTCTAAAAATTGGTACAAATACTTTTTGCACTGTTTGCATTAGCCGCGCAATAAATAGTTTTAATCGTGGCTTGTTTATTTATTGAATAGAAATTCGAAAAATTTCGTTGAATATCTCAAACCTACAAGTATTCGAGCGATTGTGCCAAAACTTTTTCAATGTTTCATATCGGTTTAATCTCGTTTTATCCCATGTTTACGTTCTTTCAATCGCGATACATGTAAAATGCATAAAGATAATAAAAGAGAAATCCACGGATTATGTCATATCAGTTGATTATCTCTTATTTTATTGTTTCGATAATCCGCCACTTATATTTTCGCTACTCTTACTTTTTGACTTTTGAAACATATAGATATCTTTTATATTTTCATCGAACAAAGCAAATTTCGTCTTTGATTTTCGTCTAATCCTAAAATACCTAAATACGTATGTATATCGGCTGAGAGAATACGTGTACATGACTATGACAAAATGACAATAATTATCTACTTCACAGCCCGATTTAAGATTTCTAACCTTTAGAAATTCTGTAATTAGAAGTCTACACAATAAAATGTGTTCTACACATTTATAAATTTAAAATTTTTAAAAATTATGAAACTTTGGCAATACGAAGAAAATATCCTGTAGTAAGAATTTTGTTTCCTGCCTGAATTCTCTCTGAAGAGGTAAAATCAACTTTTGAAAATTATTTTTTATTTTTATTTTATTATTTACAATAGAAGCTAGAGCAAAATTTTAGAGAGAAAATTTGGTAAATATATAGAAAAAAGGAATCTAATTTGACATATTGTCAAAGTCATGGTGACCTCTAAGAGATTTTAATTGGCGGTATTCGTTAAAAAATTATTTAAAAAAGTTCAAGACATATCTTTTATTATTAGTAGTTTTATTATTAGTACATACAATATTAAATATACTATACTTTATACCTTTTTCTTACAGGACATAATGAGGGACTTTTCCACGCGAAGCTAAGCCATCCCACTTCTCATCCCTCTCCCCCTCCAGTCTAGGGACGTAACGACACTTCATGCGGATGGATCTTGCTTCACGTAGAAGTTGTGCGCCCCTAGGCTGGGAGATATCAAACATTTTAACAATGAATTTTATAGATGAAAAATTGAAAAATGAATTTTATAGATATCTTGATTAAATGTTATTTTGATTAAATACTATTTAAAAAACTCGTTTTTTTTAATTAATACTTTTCTCCGAAGTAAAAAAAAACTATTTAGTTGATTAAAAATAAAAAAGATTGTATTTTTCATCTATTGTTGTAAGGAATAAAAGCCTAAAGTTTCGTAAGAGAAAAGCGTGAATTCAAAAAAATTTACGACGCTACTCCGCGCAGAAAGTACGGATGTACTTATTAACTCGATGTTTTCACGGTTCGCTCATCCAACATTGTCGGAGGTCTTCGCAATGTTAGCTTCGACGTCGCTATATAGAGCACGAGCGTAACAGTTTCCACCGTCGGTGATTTCCATTCTCCTTTCGCGTCGCGCCGCGCCGCACTGTGCCGTGCCGTGCTGTGCTGACTCTCGTTCGAAAAAGTATGAAAACAATAGGATTGTGCCGGGGCCAGACCGGTGAGTTACAATCGCGCTTGGGATCGGAGCGAGGACGAGCAATTCCTAAAGTCCTAAGCACTTTCACGCGATTACGTCAGATGCATGACTTTAAAAATTTGGTTTAAAAATAATATAATACACGCCAACGAGCAATCGCGTTTCATCGGGTCGGGCTGCAAATATATTTGGCTAAATATAACAGACATACAGTTTTTATCCCCACTCTAGCGACGTGATTTATAATAATGTATTATATGACGTTTCTCGCAGTCGGAGTTGTCTTCTTCTCTCTCTCTTTCTTTCTCATGGAAAACTTTCTTGCTGCGCAACGCATGGTATATTTAAAAACAGGCTTTGCGATTTAGTATATAATATTAAACTGAATAGCAATCGATCGTTACATGGCGAAA
>NW_012130079.1:818237-819289 GCF_000143395.1 Atta cephalotes
GTATTGATAAAAAATTTTGAAACTTTTTAATAAAATTATTTTATTAAAATTCATAATATTGTTAAAAATAAAAACTAAACGATCAAGCGGGATTTTTAGTGCTGAAATAATTTTGTATGGATGTTTATATTAAGTCTCGAAATCCTTAAACTGCGCGCCGAATTTATTTTTAGTCTTGAAACGCAATTCTAACAGAACTTGAGTAGTAATATCACAAATTAAATTGACAAACAATTTAATTATATTGATGTTCGTAGGCATCTCTCAGATTGATTTTATGATATTTCAATAAATATCCTAAAATTTGTAAATAATTTCATTGTGAAAAATAATTATCTTGCCCGAAGAATAATATTTTTTGACAAAAAGTTCGTTCCAATTAAATCTATCAAAAATAATATTATTCAAATTATATTTTATTTTCCATAGATAGTTATGATTTCCCTGTTATCACAATTCTCTAACATAAATTGAAAGTAATATAATGATAATTATATATTTAATTGACATGTTATAAAGATACTTTAAATGAGACTATACTTACACATTAGAGCATCGATCTTTATGCAGATAAATGCCGTTTCTGACACACATCCATTGTCCTTTTATCGCACTCTGCGCACGTCCGAGAGTAGAAAAGCACAGGTGAAGCATGCACGTGGGGGAGTTCTTCCGCTTTTACAATCGTAAAATCGCAGGTGCAGCTTGTCACACAATGAACAATGCTCGAACAATTTCGCAAATTAAATTGCAGTTTAATCCAACAGTTTTCACGAAGCGTTCTTGTTTCCGAGTTTGCGATCGAAACGGTAATTTTCGCTTTACTCTAGCGAACTATACTCTCATAAGTATATATTATTCTCATAAGTTAATTTAATTTTCATAAATTGATCTTACAATTGAACGCTAATTGATTCACTAAGGTTCCCTCTTGTATTTCCTTGATAAAATGTACTAACACTTACTGTACAATCAAATTGTGTAAAAATACAATTAATGTATAATTCTTTTATTAATAGAAACTTGTATAAATATTTTCTCTCTCTCTCTCT